>NC_080460.1:4357987-4645487 GCF_028018845.1 Melospiza georgiana
CATGCCCTGGGTCCCTCCATCCCTCCCAGGGTGTCCCCTCCCGTCTCGGTGCTCCCATCTCTGTCCCCCATCCCACCCGGGGTGCCCCCATCCCATCCCTGTGCCCCCATCCGTCTAGGGGTGCCCCCATCCCACCTATGGTACCCCATCCCACCCATGGTACCCCATCCCATCCCTGTGCCCCCATCCGTCTAGGGGTGCCCCCATCCCACTTATGGTACCCCATCCCACCCATGGTACCCCATCCCACCCATGGGTGCCCCCATCCCACCCCAGTGCCCCTGTCCCCCACCCCAGGAATGCTCCGGGGACGTGCCCACCCCTCCCCACGCTGGGAGAGGATCCTGCCATGATGGGACAGACTCATCCAAAACCCCTTTTCCTCCTTTTTTTTGTACAGGGCGGGCTCGTTGCCGCACGGCCGGCGGGGTGGCACCCAGCGGGGCTCAGTGCATCACCCCCGAGGCGGCATCGTCCCGCTGCCATCGCCCGCAGCCCGGCCGTGAACCCCAGTCCCAGGCACCTCCAGCAGCCCCCAGACCCCCGGCCCGCAGCCCCCGCCGCCCCCCGGCCGCGCAGCCCCTCGCTCTGCGCCACAAAGCTCCTTCAGTTGCTGCGCCTGAAATAGTCGATGAAAAGGCTTTTGTACGGTCGGGATCGCTGGTGACCCCGGTCCCCCCTGCCCAAGATTCCCAAGGAAAAGCGGGAGGCAGCTGCGGGGGGCCGTGCCGGCTGGCCCTTCCCGCTCCCGGCCCTCCAGATGTTTTATTGCCCTGCGTTTAATTAACATTTCCAGCCACGTGCTCAATGGGGAGCTCACATCTGCCCCTTCTTCCCGCACCGCCCCTGGTTTGGGGGCTCATGGAGCAGGGGTGTGGATGTGTCCGGGGGTCTGGGTGAGTCCCGGGATGCTAAAAAATATAAATTATCGCCTTATGCATTATTTTTGCCCGTATTTCCCGTAAATTATTCGGGATGAACCCTCGAGGCGTGAGGAGGTGGCTGGTTCCCAGCAGGGCACGTGTGGGGGTGAACGTCCTGTGCCACCCAGCGCCCCCCAGGTGCCCCAAAACTTTGCCCTCCTGTGACGCCCTAAATCCTAAAAAAGGCAGCCCTGCAGTTTTGGGGTGTTTCCCAACATTTTTGTGGGTCCTACAAACACGGGAGAGCCTCCTCGGTGGGTTTCATCCACGGGTAGGTGAGACCTGGTGTTCTGGGGATCCGTGGGATGGGGGCTCCGTGGGGCGGGGGATCCTTGGTCCCACTAGGAATTCTGGACACCCTGGGACCCCCGGGTACCCCAGGACCCTCATTCACTCATTCTCCACCTCCCACTCCATCCCACCCCGCCAGCAGCGGGCAGGGCAGGGGGACAACGAGCCGCGAATGTGCCATCAGCGCCCTGGGGACAGCGCCCGTGCCTCGGGTCACCTCCCGGGACCCCCAGGATCACCCCTTCGGGAGGGCCAGCACCCCAGCGGGGTGAGCGGCACAATTTTGACGATTTGGGCTAAAATTGAGCCGCATTTACACCCCAGAAAGGTGCAGGCTCCGAGGCGCTCCCCGATGTGCCCCCCTCCCCAGGCTGGGAAATGAGGGAAATCCTCGGAAATGGCGAATTTCGGTCCCGGGGGCTGCGTCTGCCTGCTCGGAGAGGGGGTCTCATGTCGGGGTCTGTTGTTTGGGGGCGGGGTCTCCCTGTTGGGGGGTGGTCTCCCTTTGGGGGTGGTCCGTTATTTTGGGGGGGTCTCCTGTCGGGGTCTGTTGTTTTTGGGGAGGGGTCTCCCTGTCGGGGAGGGGGTCCGTTATTGGGGGGCGCGCTCCGCTGTTTGAGGGGCGCTCTGGCAGGGGCGTGGTCTGTCCATGCAGGGGCGTGGTCTGTCCGTGCAGGGGCGTGGCCTGTACATCAAGGGGCGTGATCTCACAAGGGGTGGGCGCGGTGTAGCGTCTCATGGGCGTGGCTTGGTGGGGTGGGGCTGTCCGGGGCGGGGCCGGGCGCTTCCGGGGCGGGGCCGGGGACATGGGCGGGGCCGTGCCGGGGGCGGTGGCGGTAGCACCGGCGGGGCGGGGCCGGGGTGGTGCGGGGGGCGGGGCCCGTATTACCGGCGGGGCGGGGCCGGGGGCGGTGCGGCAGCATCGGGGGGGCGGTGCCGGTATTACCGGTGGGGTGGGGCGGTACCGGGGGCGGTCCCGGCAGCACCGGCGGGGCGGTGCCCGGGGGCGGTCCCGGCAGTACCGGCGGGGCGGGGCTAGGGGCGGTGCCGGTATCACCGTTCCTGGGGGCGGTGCCGGTGTCGCCGTTCCCGGGGGCGGTCCCGGCAGTACCGGGGGCGGTCCCGGCGCTGCCGGCGGGCGGAGCGGGCGCGGCCATGGCGCTGAACCTGGCCAAGAACGGGCGGGCGCTGCAGGAGGCCTACGGGAGCGTGGTGGCCGCGGGCAGCCGAACCGACTGGTGCGGGACCGGGGGCACCGGGGCGGTACCGGGATGGGGATGGAGATGGAGGGGATGGAGGGGATGGATGGGGAGGGGGTGCTGCGGTGGGGGATGGGAATGGGGGATGGGGAGGGCAGATGGGGTGATGGGGAGGGGATTTGGGGGGATATGGGGTGGGTGAGAGGGGTTGTGGGGGGCTCAGGGGGGTCCCCGTGGGTTTCTGCGCCTCAGAATGTACCAGGGGTGTGCGAGCACCCCAGATAAGCACTAAAGCTGGCTGAAAATCCCATTTCTGCCTTGATTTTAGGGCTCTGTTCACCTATGAAGGCAACAGCAATGACCTGCGAGTGGCCGGCTCCGGAGGTGAGGATTTGGGGGTCCATCCCCTGTTTCCAGGGTTTGAGGGCTGATTATGGGGACCATCCCCTGTTTCAGGGTGCTGGGGGCTGATTTTGGGGACCATCCCCCTGTTTCCAGGTTTTTGGGGCTGATTTTGGGGACCATCCCCCTGTTTCCAGGGTTTTAGGGCTGCTTTTGGGGACCCTTTCCTGTTTCAGGATTTTGGGGTCCATCCCCTGATCCTGGCTGCTCCTTGTGTTTGAGTCCCGGGTTTGGGCAGGGCCCCTCGCTCCCAAAGCCCCTCGTGCCCCGTTCCCTCCTTCCTGCCATTCTTTTCCCTTTGTTTTGTGTCTGAGACACCCCTGCCTGGGGAGCCTCAGCCTCCAGGAAGCAGCAGCTCCACGTCCAGGCTGGGATTTGCATCCTCTCATCCCTCCCCAGCTTCTCCCTCACTTTCCAGGAGCTTTTCCCAGCCCGTGGAAGCTCCTGGGTCTGGTGGAGCACAGGCGTTTGGTGCTGGGGAGATTTGTTGAGGAAGAATCTTGCTGGGTCCCAAATGAGGATTTTTGGGGTATTTTTTGGGGAGTTTTTGGGGTATTTTTTGGGAATTTTTGGGGAGTTTTTGGGGAGTTTTGGGGGCTGCAGAGGGCGTGCCCCCAGCTCCCCCCAGCATTCCCTCACCCACCAGCTCCAGAGCTCCAACCCCCAGCTTCCCTGCCGGGTGTGGAGCCAAATTTAGAGGCAGCCCATGAATGTTTAATGGGCAGAGGGAAACGATCCGGGTGGTTCTGCAGAGCAGGGCAGGGCAGGGCGAGCTGTGCAGGCTCCCTGTTCCTGCCAGGCTGATAAGGAGCAGGGGCTGCTCTCCCACTCCCCCAGGCTCACACAGCCCGGCGCGGAGGGAGGATGGTTTTGGGATGAAAGAGTGCATTTTTGGTGGCTTTCCTCCTTTCCTGTGGTTTGTTGGTGCAGTGGGAGTGACCTGCTCCCTTCCCATTGCCCCTGCCTGAGCCCCGAGTGGGATTCTCCCTTTGGGGTTCACTCCCAGCTCCCCAGAGCAGCTCTGGGGCCTCTCCAGGTGGGTGTGACAGGGAGAGGGAAGCAATGAGGCCGGAGTTTCCCCGTGGTGCACTAACAGGACCTTGCCCCTGTTGGTTCCTGCTCTGCTTCCCATCTTGCAGAGCAGGAACAAGGCCCAGCCAGCTCCTCCCCAGCCCCGTTCCCCCTGCCCGAGTGCTGCCGAGCGTGGCTTTGTGCAGGAGCCCGTGGGCAGAGCTGGCGTTGGAGCTCCTGATGGCTCGGGGGGTGTCGGCAGCTCCTTCCCCCTGTCCCTCACCTGGGGGGGGTCCTGGATCTCAGAGCCAGGCCTGAGCAAGAGGAGCGGGGCGATGAAGGCTGCTGGGGCTGGGTTTGGGGGGAAAGCTCAGGTTCTGTGTTCTCAGAGCAAACCTGGGCTGGGGGCAGCCCCACAGCTCATGGGGAGCGGGGCTGAGAAGGCTCTTGGGGGGCTCTGGGGGGGCTCTGGGTGCTCCCCCAGGCCCAGGGCGGGCTGGGCTCACCCTGTGCTCCCTCCCGGGGCAGAGGGGGGCCTGGAGGAGATGGTGGAGGAGCTCAACAGCGGGAAGGTGATGTACGGCTTCTGCCGCGTCCGGGACCCCAACTCGGGGCTGCCCAAATACGTCCTGGTCAACTGGGTGAGTGGGGACACCTGGGGACAGCTCTGGGTGAATGGGGACAGGCCTGGGGACAGCTCTGGGTGAATGGGGACAGATGGGCACAGCTGGACAGACCTGAGGATAGCCCTGGGTGAGTGGGGAGACAGCCCTGGGACAGCCCTGAGGGGCTCAGGGGGGCTGGGGAGGGGCTCAGGGGGGCTGGGGAGGGGCTCAGGTGGGCTGGGGAGGGCCTCGTGCACCCCAAGGGGCTCAGGTGAGCTGCTGGTGTCCCCTGCAGACAGGTGAAGGTGTCAATGACGTGAGGAAAGGAGCCTGCGCCAACCACGTCAGCACTGTGGCCAACTTCCTCAAGGTGTGAGCCTGCTCTGCCCTCCCTTCAGTGAATGTTTTGGGTGGGACGGCCCTGAGACCACCCCGCTCTGCCCCCTGCCACCCTCGGGGGCACAGGGGCACGTCCCAGGGCGAGTGGGATGCAAGGAAGGGAGCTGCATCCTTGCAGCAGAGCCCCTCGCCCAAATGATCCCCTGGGCATCTCCTCCTGTTCCCTGCCCTGGGAGCTCTGGGGCAGCTGCTGGGTCTGGGGGCTCCAGGGCTGAGCCCCTGCTGGGTCTGGGGGCTCCCAAGGTCAGCCCTGAGCCCCTGCTGGGTCTGGGGGCTCCAGGGCTGAGCCCCTGCTGGGTCTGGGGGCTCCAGAGCTCACCCTGAGCCCTTGCTGGGTCCCTGAGCCCCTGCTGGGTCTGGGGGCTCCCGGGGCCCACCCTGAGCCCCTGCTGGGTCTGGGGGCTCCAGGGCTCACCCTGAGCCCCTGCTGGGTCTGGGGGCTCCGGGGCCCACCCTGAGCCCCTGCTGGCTCCTGTGCTCAGGGCGCTCACGTCACCATCAACGCGCGGGCCGAGGAGGACGTGGAGCCCGAGCTGATCATGGAGAAGGTGGCCAAGGCCTCGGGGGCCAACTACAGCTTCCACAAGGAGAGCAGCAAGTTCCAGGACTCAGGGCCCCAGGCGCCCGTGGTGAGCTGGGGCAGGGGGCTGCTGGGGGCTGCTTGACCCCACGGGGGAAGGGGCATCGACCCCTCTGTGGGCTGCTCGGCCTGGGGAATTAAAGGGTCCAGGGGGAACCTGGGGACCTTTCCAGCACCTGAGGGGGTTGTGCCCACCCAGTGCCACCCCTGCCGTGGCAGGGACACCTCCCACCATCCAGCCTGGCCTGGGACGCTCCAGGGATGGAGCAGCCTCCTGTGCCAGGGCCAGCAATTCTCCATTTTTGGCAAGGTGCACATCACTCGCCTCACCCAGCCCAGCCCTCCTTTAAACTGTGGGGCAAAGCATCACGTTATGGAAACTGCTCAGCTTCTTCTCAGGGAGGTCCCAGGCCGGGCTGCTTTGGGCTGATTTGTGACAAAAGGTGCCTGAAAGGTGTTCTGTCTGTGTCTGCTCAGGGCTCTGTGTACCAGAAGACAAACGCCATGTCTGAGATCAAGAGGGTCAATAAGGACAATTTCTGGGCCAAAGCAGAGGTGGGTGAGCATGGGCACGGGGTGTCTGGGGATGGCTGCAGGTTGTTCTCCAGTGTTATTCCAAGTCCTGCTGCTGCCCTGGGTGCTCCCCGAGCTGCTCCATCCCCTGTGTCTCCCCTGGGCCTGGCTCGGGGCTGGATCCAGCTCCCAGCCAGCCCCAGCTGGGCGGGGAAATGGGAGTTTGACTCTGCAGGGCTGCTCCCTCTTCCCTGCCCTTGCGCCTGGGGTTTTATGGGGTTGAACAATAACCTGTGAACCTCCCGACTGGGAAAGTGCCCTGGGATCCACCAGGGGCCCCAGGACCTGCTGTGTGTGCCCCCCCCCCCCCCCGGGATGTGCCGTGTCCTTGGGGTCCACCACGAGCCCCAGGGACGTGCTGTGTGTCCTTGGGATGTACTCTGTGTGTCCTCCGGGACGTGCTGCGTGTTCCCCAGGGGTGTGCTGTGTGTGCCCAGGGACGTGCCATGTCCTTGGGACCCACTGTGTCCCCAGGGACGTGCTGTGTGTCCCCAGGGACGTGCTGTGTGTGCCCAGGGACGTGCTGTGTGTGTCTCCTGGACCCGCTGTGTCCCTCCAGACCTGCCCTGTGCCCCGGGCTGCAGAGGGACGGGGGTCTTGGAGCCCTGGCAGTGGGACCCCCAGCCCTTGTGTGCCCACTATCCCACACCCCCCCGTGCCCAGCATCCCACCCCCCTCTGCCCAGTATCGTGCCCAGTGTCCCCAGCCCCATGTGCCCAGTGTCCCCAGCCCCGTGTGCCCAGCATCCCCCAGCCCTGCGCCCCCAGTGTCCCCAGCCCGTGTGCCCAGTGTCCCCAGCCCAGCGTGCCCAGCATCCCCAGCCCCTTGTGCCCAGTGTCCCCAGCCCTGCGCCCCCAGTGTCCCCCAGCCCCGTGTGCCCAGCGTGCCCAGCCCAGCGTGCCCAGCGCCGTCCGTGCGCGGTGCCCGCAGAAGGACGAGCAGGAGCGGCGGGAGCAGGAGCGGCGGCGCGCGGAGCAGGAGCGGCAGCGCCTGGAGCAGGAGCGGCGCCAGCGGGAGCTGCGGGAGGCGGCGGGGCGGGAGCGGCTCTGCCAGGCCCGCGACAGCGAGATCGACGCGCACAAGTGAGCGGGAACGGGGGCTCAGAGCCCGCCCTGCCCCCGGGGTGCCCCTGCCCCTGTCACTGCCCCTCCGAGCTGCCCCCAGCCCGGCAGGGTTTGTTCCACACGGTGCCCGTGCTGGGATTCCTGTAGGAAATCTCCTGGAATAGAACAGATTGGAGGGATCTGATGCAGCTGGGATTCCTGTAGGAAATCTTGAATAGAACAGATTGGAGGGATCTGATGCAGCTGGGATTCCTGTAGGAAATCTTGAATAGAACAGATTGGAGGGATCTGATGCAGCTGTGCAGGGAGCGTCTCCCTGGCTGCTCGTCCAGCATCACCCCGAGCCTCCCTGCCCATGGATGCTGCCCCAGGGCTCCCCCAGTTCTGCTCCCCAAACCCCTGGCCCTGTTTTGGGGTGTCAGAGCTCCAGGGAGCCCCGGCCCCGCGGGGATGACTCCAGGGAAACCCACCCAGCTGCCCTATGAGGTGTTCCTGTCCCCAGGGAGGAGATTTCCCTGGAGTGACCCCAGTGCTTGGAGCAGCTCCTGCTCCTCTCCTTGAGGGTGGCTGCAGCACCTCATCTGGCCCTGCAGTGAGGGGTGGCCTTCACAGGCTGTTCCTGGAGCTGGGATAGTGGGGTGAGGTCTCAAACGCTCATTTTGAACCCATTTGTCCCCACAGGAGACTGCAGCAGCAGCAGGAGGCCGAGAGCAGGGACAGGGAGCAGCAGCAGTGGGTGAGCTCTGTGCTGGCCCCAGGCCAGGGTGGGGGGCACAGGGCGAGTGGAAATGGCCCCCAGGCTGCCCAGGGGAGGTTTAGGTTGCACACTGGGGAAATTCCTTCATGGGAAGGGCTGTGCAGGGGTGGAGTCCCCGTCCCTGGGGGTGTCACAGCTCTGGGGATGTGGCACTCGGGGACACGGGGCAGTGGTGGCCGTGGCAGTGCTGGGGAGCAGCTGGACTCTTCTCTCAGGGGTTTTCCCACCCAGAATCATTCCCTGACCCCAACAGGGAATGTCCCTGACCCCAGTGGCTCCAACTCCCTGCTCCCAGCCCAGAATTCCCTCATCTTCCTCCCGGACCCGGGCCTCCCTGGGGCCCGATGGGGGCAGGAGGGCTGGAGGGGGGCAGGTGGCTCTGGCAGGGGTGGCCCAGCCCTGTCCCCATCCCTGTCTCTGTCCCCTGGTGCAGAAGGAGCACGCCGAGGAGGATGAGGCTCGCCGGGGCGTCAGGAGGAGCCAGTCGGTGGAGAAAGCCCAGGTGGGGAATTCACCTGTCCCCGGGGCAGGGGGGGCTGCTGGGCCCTGTCCCCCATGTCCCCGGGCCCTGACTGACCCCGTGCCCCCTCCCCGGGCAGGAGGCAGCCACACTGATCGCGCAGAGAGCCGTCAACCCCCGCGACATCTTCAAACAAAAGGAGAGAGCGGGGCCGGGGGACACGGGGCTGCCAGCACAGCCAGGTATGGCCTGGGGACAGGGCTAGGGGGCTGGGGACACTGCCAGGTACGGCATGGGGACAGGGCTAGGGGCTTGGGACACAGCCAGGTATGGCATGGGGACACAGCCAGGGGGCTGGGGACACTGCCAGGTATGGCATGGGGACACAGCCAGGGGCTGCCAGCACAGCCAAGTATGGCCTGGGGACAGGGCTAGGGGCTTGGGACACTGCCAGGTATGGCATGGGGACACTGCCAGGGGCTGCCAGCACAGCCAGGTACGGCCTGGGGACAGGGCTAGGGGCTTGGGACACAGACAGGGGGCTGGGGACACTGCCAGGGGGCTGGGGACACAGCCAGGGGCTGCCAGCACAGCCAGGTATGGCCTGGGACACTGCCAGGTACAGCCTGGGGACAGGGCTAGGGGCTTGGGACACAGCCAGGTATGGCCTGGTGGTTCAACCTGTTAACCCCAGGAAACCATCATTATCGCAGTCTGTCCCCACTGAATGAAGTTTCAGACCCAGATTTTTGCGCTGCCCCAGCCAGGCAGAGCCCTGTGCTGTCAGCAGGAACTGATCTGGGCTGATCTCTCAGGCAGAAATCAGGAAGTTTGCAGGGCAGAGCTGAGAGCAGCTGAGGAAGTGGCTGTGACCCCCGTGACACGCCTGGGTGAGGCCTCTGCCTCCTCTTCCTCATCCTCACCCAGCCCCCCCCAAAGCACCTTGGATTGATCCCAATAATCACTTCCACTTGGTGACAGGAGCAGGGATCCTGTGCCTTGGGCAGGCACACCCTGGGGGGCAGAGGAGAGGATGCCAGGCTGGGAGAGTGTCTGTTTTGGTGGTTGAAAATGTCTTTTTTGGAGGTTTTGATGGTTGAAAATATCTTTTTGACCATGAGGAGAGACTGACTTAGAGGTGTTTCATGGAGGAAAGGCAGGTAAATGCCCTGGAGTTGATCAGAGATAAGGGCAGGCAGGAGCCCTGGTGCTGGCAGGGCTGGTGCAGGAATCCTGCTCCGCTTTTGTTTGGTTTGGAGGTGGAGATGAGGCCACAGCAGCCCAGGTGCCTCCTGCCACAGGAAACAGGACCCACTTTGCATCGTCCCCTCCCAGTCTGCCCGTGGCCTTCCCTCCCAGAGCCACGCGGAGGGAGAGCCAGGGGCTGCAGCTCTCCCTCCTCCACAGAAATACATTCATTTATTCATTCATTTCATTTTTAAATTTCCCCTTGGCTGCCGCCGCAACCGCTTGCCAAACTTGTTTTCCACAGCCAGGGCTGGAGCTGGAAAATCCTGCTTGGGAGGGCGAGGCGGCAGCGTGGGGGTGCCCTGGGGGTCCCTCCCTGAGCAGCCCCCTCCTCTATTTGTGTGACTCAGTAGTGCGGGGGTCCCTCCGTGAGCAGCCCCCTCCTCTATTTGTGTGACTCAGTAATGCAGGGGTCCCCAGGGGGTTTGGGGGTCCCTCCGTGAGCAGCCCCCCGCTCTCCCCCCAGGCAAGCTGCGCAGCCCATTCCTGCAGAAGGAGCTGGACCCCGGCCCAGCCTCCCCCAGCAGGGACGTCTGGGGGTCCCCCCCGGCCTCCCCAGGCCCTGCAGCAGGTTGGTGCTCACTCCCTGCTCTCCCCAGGGCTGTTCCCCTTCCCGCTGCGTTTCTCACAAATTTGGGCATCTGGAGATTCCGTTTGGGGTTTGGGCTCTGCCTGCAGCCAGGGCTGAGGGTGGTGCTGAGGATGAGGATGGTTCCTGCTCGTCCTCGGGTGCCAAGGCCAGGCTGGGCACTGGGTTTGGAGCTCCTGGGACATGGTGAGGTGTCCCTGCCCATGGCAGGAGGGATCCTTTGGGTCCCTTTCAGCCCAAATCATTCCAGGGTTCTCTGTGCTGATTCACACTGGATATTGGGGGTAAATTCAGACTGGATATTGGGGGTAAATTCAGACTGGGTATCAGGGGTAAATTCAGACTGGATATTGGAGGTAAATTCAGACTGGGTATCAGGGGTAAATTCAGACTGGATATTGGGGGTAAATTCAGACTGGATGTGAGGGTGATGAGCCCCTGGTGCAGGTGATGCCATGGATGTCCCTGGCAGCGCCCAGGCCAGGCTGGGCAGGGTTTGGGGCACCTGGGGCACTGGGGCTGTCCCTGCCCTGGCACTGGGAGATGTCCCTGCCCAGCCATTTCCCAGTGCTCTGGGCAGGCATTGGTTCCAGGGCAGGGCTGGCTGTGCCCAGAGCTCTGCCCGTGTGCTGTGGGTGGCACTGAGGGCTGGCCCTGTCCCCAGACGGGTTGGGCTGGGCTGAGGTCTCAGAGAGCGCCCAGCTCCCCACCAGGGCCGTGCTGGGCTCCAGCCCGGTGTCCCCAGCCCGGTGTCCCCAGGCAGGGAGCCGGGGCCAGCCCAGCCCGGTGTCCCCAGCCCGGTGTCCCCGGTGTCCCCGGGCCACTGGCACCACTAGATGCTGCTCTTGGCCAGGGCTGCGCTCCGGCCCCTCCCTCCGTGGCAATCATCCATCCGGAGCCAGTTCATCCCTCCCCTGCCGGGGGTGGATCTGCGCTGTGTCCGTCCCTCTGCTCCCCAGACCCCTCCTCACCCATCCCTGCCTGGGCAGGGGTCCCCAGGGTTCAGGGCTGGCCGTGGTGACAGAGCCCTGCTTCCTCCTCAGGACGGGACTCTGGCTACAGCTCCGGCGTGCCGGGCTCCCACGGCGACGAGAACCTGTACGAGGAGCCCCCCGAGCCCGCGGCCATCTACGAGGAGCCCCCCCAGGTGGGTCTGGGGGCCGGGCCGGGTGGGGGAGTGCGGCTGGTCCCACCCCGGGATGAGCTGGGACTGAAATCTGAGCTGAAATCACTGGAAATGGGGGAACCCCAGGGGTGCTCAGGATGCCCCTGTGGGCAGCAGGGGCTGCTGTGTCCCATGCTGATGGCCATTCCTGGGCATTGTTCTCTCCCTTCCCGCCGTTCCCCTGCTGATTCTGTCCCCTCTCCCTGCTCTCGTCAGGAGCAAGCTGCCGATGCCAAGTACGACTACAGGGAGGAGTACCAGGAGCCCCCAGACCTGGCGGGGAAGGGGCTCTGTGCCCGGGCCCTCTATGACTACCAGGCTGGTGAGACCCCTGAGCCGCTGCTGCCCCTGTCCCCAGCCCCTCCCCAGCTCTCCCAGAGCCCCTCAGGCCCTGCAAGGGTCTCCCTGGAGCCTTCCCTGCCCCAGGGAACATCCCCAGCCCTCCTGAAGCTCCCTCAGGCCCTGCAAGGGTCTCCCTGGAGCCTTCCCTGCCCCAGGGAACATCCCCAGTCCTCCCAGTGTGTCCCCATGGCAGAGGGGCTCCGGCCCTGGGGCAGCTCCACATCCCCATTGCCCTGTGACCCCGAGGCCGGGGTGGCTCAGGCGCTCTGTCCCCACTGTCCCCCGTGTCCCCTCACAGCTGACGACACCGAGATCTCCTTCGACCCCGAGAACATCATCACCAACATCGAGATGATCGACGAGGGCTGGTGGCGCGGCTTCGGCCCCGACGGCCACTTCGGGATGTTCCCCGCCAACTACGTGGAGCTGATCGAGTAGGGGGTGCTGGGGGGCCCAGACCCTCGGGGCTGCTCCAGACCCTCAGGGCTGCTCCAGACCCCGAGCCCACCCAGCTCCAGCTGGGCTCTTCCAGCGACACGTGGCTTTATTTCTGTATTTCTTTATTATTTCTTTATTTCTCTCTCTCTCAGTGAAGTGCCATTCCCCAGTCCCTCGGCAGTGGAGCTGCCCCCCGTCCCTCAGGGTGGGAAGGAAGGGTCCCATCCCACCCTGAGCCCTCCTCCCTGGCTCTGGGGTGTGACAAATCCCTCACGGGAATTTTCAGGGAACAGATTCAAGAATTACCTCCCTCCGTGCCTCCCTCCCCGTGGCCTTGGGCCTGCCACAGCCACACTGGACGTCCCCAAGCTCATTTCATTGCAGAAGCTCATCAGAGCCATTTTGGGGTCCTGCAGGGTCTGACATGAGCAGGAGTGAATCCTGGCCCTGCAGCGCCCTGAGCTCACACGTGTGCTCACCCTGTGCTCTCCTCCCTGCTCTCCCGCATTCCCTCACCCCAGACCTGCTCTGGGGTTTGAACGGGGAGTGAAATCCTCCCCTGCAGCCTGGCCAGGCGCGTGGGACCCCTCCCCACCCCAAACTCACTGTGAACAAGGAAAAGCCCAGCCCAGCCCTCCCTTTGGGGTTCCCTGCCCTGCTGTCGCTTTAGGAACAAAAGGAGAGAAAGGCTTGGGGGGGTCCCAGCTCAGCCCCCCCTCTACAGGGGCCGTGGGGGCTTCTCCGAGTCCTGCCCGAGCTCCTTCTCCTCCCTGTGCCCCGGGCCCTCCCCAGCATCAATAAAAGGGCTTTTCTTTGGTGATGGCTGCAGCAGGCTCCTGCTGGGGGCTGGGGAGGGCTGCAGGGGTTTGGGGAGGTGCAGGGGAGCCCCCCAGCCCCGGGCAGCCCCCCCAGCCCCGGCAGGCCCCAGCATTGCTGGGCAGTGACTCACGGCCGGGGGGGGGACATGCATGTGACTGCCACGTGGCCCGGCCACCAGCGGGGCCCGGGGAGCCTGCGGGGCCGGGACGAGGGGGACACACCGGGGACACCCCCCGGGCAGCCCCAGGGACCGCTGGGGCGGGCTCAGCCCAGCCTGAGCCCCAACCCTGCCGGCTGGGGGGGTCACACGCGTGTAACGTGTGTGCAGAGCGTGTGCCCTGCATCCCTGGCATCCCCTGTGTGTGTGTGCAGAGTGTGTGCCCTGCATCCCCTCTGTGTGCAGAGAGTGTGCCCTGCATCCCAGGCATCCCCTGTGTGTGCAGAGAGTGTGCCCTGCATCCCCTGTGTGTGCAGAGAGTGTGCCCTGCATCCCCTGTGTGTGCAGAGCGTGTGCCCTGCATCCCCTGCATCCCCTGTGTGTGCAGGGTGTGTGCCCTGCATCCCTGGCATCCCCTGCGTGTGTGTGCAGGCCCGGGCAGTCCCAGGCGTGTGCAGGGTCCCTGTGCCCTGTGTGCCCCGTGATCCATGTGCAGAGTGTGTGATCCATGTGCAGAGTGTGTGATCCATGTGTGTTCTCTGTGTGTGTGGCATCTCATGTGCTGTGTGTACAGGGGTGCTGGGGTACGGGGTTATCGGGGTGTGGGGGTGCAGGCGTTGCCAGGTTTGTGGGTACAGGTGTTCAGGCACCGCCATGTGGGGGTGTCGGGGTGCTGGGGTACGGGGGGTGCCGGGTTTAGGGCACAGACACCGGCTCTGCGTGTGCCTGTCCGTGCTGGGAGCGCGGGGCCGGTGTCGGTGCCAGCCCCGGGGCCGGGCTGGTGGCACCGGTGTCCTGCCGGTCCCCGGGCCGTGCGAGCGCTGATGCAGCGCCAGCCCCGCCAGCCGGGCCCCGCACGGCGCCGGTGTGGGCTCGGTACTGGTCCCGGTGCCGGTGCCAAGCAGCGCGGGTCCCGGGCAGTCCCGGTGCTGATCCCGGTGTCGGTCCCGGTGCCAGTGCGGGTTCCCGGCAGTCCCGGAGCGGTCCCGGTGTCGGTGCCATCCCGGTCCCGCCCCCGGCCGAGCGCCGCCCCCCGCCCGCCCTCGCGGGGCTCTCGGGGCTCTCCGGTACCGGGCCCGGTGCGCGGCGCGATGGTCCCGGCGGGGCCGCCCCGCTCCTGCCTGCTGCTGACGGCCGCGCTGCTGCCGCTGCTGCCGGTACCGGCACCGGGAGCGGCCCCGGCTCCCCCCGCGCTCACCGACGCCGAGATCGAGGAGTTCCTGCGGGGCTTCCTCGCTCCCGGCGACGGCGGGGACCGGGACGGGGACCGGCACGGGGACGGCACCGAGCTGGGCTTCGGCCCCGAGCTCGGCACCGGCACCGGCACCGGCACCGGCACCGGCACGGGTGAGTGATGGGCACCGGGATCCCGGGATCCGCACGGGCTCCCCGGGCCGGGCCGGCCCCGCCGCGCTCACCCCGCCCGGCCGCCGCTCCCCCTCTGTCCCCGCAGGCGCTCCGGGGCCGCTGCCCGAGCCCGGGAAAGCCAGGAAGGGCAAGAAGGAAAAGCCCCCCAAGAAACCCAAGGAGAGACCCCGGGGGCCCAAGAAGGACAAGGACAAGGACAAGGAGCGGGGCAAGAACAAACCCCCCAAGAAACCCAAGGAGAAGCCGCCCAAAGGCTCTGAAAACCCAGCGAAAGGCTCAGAAAAAAACCCAAAAGGGTCTGAAAAAAACCCAAAAGGCTCTGAAAAAGACCCCAAAAGCTCAGAAAAGCCCCCCAAAGGCTCCAAAAAGCCCAAGGAGAAGCCACCCAAGGCCACCAAAGCCTCTGGCAAGAAGCCACCAGTGGCACCGAGCCCCCCCAGTCTCCAGCAGCCCTGGCAGGGCAGGGAGGATGGAGAGATGCCCGAGCTCCTGGAGCCTTCGCACAAGGAGGAGGAGGAGGATGGAGGTGTCCGAGGTGAGTTTTGGGCGCGCCCATCTTGCCCCTGGGGGGGTTGGGGTGGGGGTCTCATCCCAGCAGAGCTTCACCCGCACCCTGGCAGCACCCCAGAGCTCTGTCCCCGTGGGTTTCCCCTCTGTGCCCCCCTCTGTCCCCCACTTTCCCTCCCGCTGTGGGGCTGTGGGGCAGGACAGGGCCTGGGGTGGCCGTGCCAGCCCCTCACTCTGTCCCTGTCCCCGGCAGAGCTGGAGGAGCCCCCGGAGGAGCGCTGGGGGCCGGGCCGGGAGGACTGGAGCCCTGAGCCGGGTGAGTGCCCAGCCCCAGGGCCACCCCTGTGTCCTGGGGACACTCCTGGTGTTGGGACTGCTTCCCTGTCCCCAAATGTCACCTTCTTGCACCCCAGTGTCACATCCCAGCTCCCTAGGGAGCTCCTGCAATACAGGCCACCTGCCTGTCCCCAGATGTCACCTTCCTGCACCCCTGTGTCACCTTGCTTTGTCCCAGCGCCATCTCTCTGCTCCCAAGTGTCACCCCCTGTGAGCCCCAGCGTCACCTCCCTCCCGTTGTCAGGTGCCACCTCCCTGGTGTCCCCTGCCTCACCCCCGTGTCCCCTCTCTGCAGAGGTCCCCGAGGAGCCGGAGCCCCCAACCCTGGACTACAACGAGCAGCTGGAGCGGGAGGACTACGAGGACTGTAGGGAGCTGGGCTGGCACGGGGGGCACTGGGAGGGCACTGGGGGCACTGGGCACGTCCCCCTGCCCCCAGCACACACCAGTGCCACCCTCCGTGTCCCCAGTCGAGTTCATCCGGAGGCAGCAGAAGCCCCCCAAGCCCCCGGGCAGGAGGAGACCCGAGCGGGTGTGGCCCCAGCCCGAGGAGGAGACACGTACGTGGGAGGGGGGGACGGGGCTGGCGCCCCGCGGGGTGACCCTGGGGACAGGCCCCAGCCTTGGGAACCCCGGGTGACACTGCAGGGACATGGGGACCCTGTGGAGAGCCCCGCAGGGACGTGGGGACCCCGTGGGGGACCCCTCGCTGCCCCCCATGCCCAGCAGAGCCCCTCTCCCGCCCAGCAGGGCCCGAGGAGCGCCCCCCGCGCCCCCCCCCCGCAGCCGCTCCCGCCGCCCCCCCCGCCCGGCCCCGTGACCGAGGGCGACTACGGCGAGGGCTTCGAGCCGCCGGACTACGACGGCTGTGAGTGAGGACGGGCGGGACGGGGAGCCGCAGCACCGCCAACACACACCGCAAACACCGCAAACACCGCCAACACCCCAAACACCGCAAACACCCCAAACACCCCCATCCCTGCCCCCATCCCTGCCCCCCGCCCCCACAACGCTGCCCAGCCCCTCCTGTGCCCCCCAGGGTCCTACGGGCTGCCCCCCCCCACCAAGCCCCGCGAGGAGCACCCGGACAAGGACCACGGGATGGAGACGGACGAGGAGAAAACCAGAGCCTGTGAGAGGGGTGGAGGGGCTGGGGGGTGGGCAGGGGGGACACGTGTGCCCCAGGGTCGGTGGCAGAGCCACAGGGAGGGTGGCATGTCCCTGGGACTGGTGTCGCATCCTTGGGACTGGTGTCACCTCACCAACAGCGAAGCCCAAGAAAGAGGAGGAGGAGGAGGAGGAGCGCTGGGCGGAGGAGAAGGGCCAGGACCGCAAAGGTGGGTGCCAGCCCCCATTCCTGCCCCCTTACACCCAAAGGTGGGTGCCAGCCCCCATTCCTGCCCCCTCACACCCAAAGGTGGGTGCCAGCCCCCATTCCTGCCCCCTCACACCCAAAGGTGGGTGCCAGCCCCATTCCTGCCCCCTCACACCCAAAGGTGGGTGCCAGCCCCCATTCCTGTTCCCTCACACCCAAAGGTGGGTGCCAGCCCCCATTCCTGCCCCCTTACACCCAAAGGTGGGTGCCAGCCCCCATTCCTGTCCCCTCACACCTGTCCCCGTCCCTGCCCCCTCACTGTGCCTTCTCCTTTACCAGGAAAACCCAAAAAACCAGGAGGAAAGAAGTGGGATCCGGATGAGGAGGAATGGGCCCCTCCAGCAGAGAAGAAAAGTGAGTGTCCCCATTGCTGGGGTGACAGGGACAACCTGGTGGGGGGTGCGCCCCTCACCCCCTGCTGTCCCCAGGGTGTCCCCCGATCGGGCTGGAGTCCCACCGCATCGAGGACGACCAGATCCTGGCCTCGTCCATGCTGCGCCACGGGCTGGGCGCCCAGCGCGGCCGCCTCAACATGCAGGTGAGGAGGGGCACCCCCAGTGCCCGCCCCACAGTGACAGCCCCAGTGCCCACCCCACGGTGACAGCCCTGCCCACGCCCCACGGCCACGGTGACAGCCCCAGTGCCCGCCCCACGGTGACACCCCTGCCCCAGGGGTCGCAGTGACACCCCCTGCCCACGCCCCCTCGCTGTCCCCAGGCGGGCCCCAACGAGGAGGATTTCTTTGACGGCGCGTGGTGCGCCGAGGACGACAGCCGCGCGCACTGGCTGGAGGTGGACACGCGCCGCATCACGCTCTTCACCGGGGTCATCACCCAGGGCCGTGACTCCCAGATCCAGTACGGCCGCCCGGGGCTGCAGCCGGGGATGTGGGAGGGGGCAGCAGCGTGGGGACCCCCGCCCCAACCTGTCCCTGTCCTCCCGCAGCGATGACTTTGTCACCAGCTTCTACGTGGGCTTCAGCAATGACAGCCAGCACTGGGTGATGTACAGCAATGGCTACGAGGAGATGGTGGGGACTGTTCTGGGGGAGTGACGGGGCAAACACGGGGAGGGAGCCCCTGGGGTACATCCCTCCCTCCTGGCAGATGTTTTATGGCAACGTGGACAAGGACACGCCGGTGCTGAGTGAGTTCCCCGAGCCCATGGTGGCGCGCTACATCCGCATCTACCCCCAGCGCTGGAACGGGAGCCTCTGCCTGCGCCTCGAGGTCCTGGGCTGTCCCCTCTCGGGTAACGGTCACCCCAAAGCAGCCGGGGGGCCACGGGGGTGGGACCTCTGCAGCCATCCCCCGCTGCTCTGTCCCTGTCCCCCCCACAGCTGTCAGCAGCTACTACAGCCAGCAGAACGAGGTGACCTCCACGGACAACCTGGACTTCCGACACCACTCCTACAAGGACATGAGGCAGGTGGGCAGGGCTGGGGGCAGGATCCTCTGCAGGGGATGGGACACCCCCGTGGTGGTGGGATCCTCCACGAGGAGTGGGCACGGCATTCTCTGTGCTTGTGGGCACTTCCATGGCGGTGGGCATCTTCATAGGGTGGGACCCTCCATGGGCATGGAATTCTCTGCAGCTCTGGGCTTGTCCCCCCAGCACTGCCCCATGTCTCCCCACCCTGCAGCTGATGAAGGTGGTGAATGAGGAGTGTCCCACCATCACCCGCATCTACAACATCGGCAAGAGCTCACGGGGGCTGAAGATCTACGCCATGGAGATCTCCGACAACCCGGGCGAGCACGAGACGGGTGAGGGAGCTGTGAGGGGCCGGGGCCCCCAGCCAGGGTTCCGGGCGTTTGCTGACCCTGCGGGGCCCTCCAGGTGAGCCTGAGTTCCGCTACACGGCGGGGCTGCACGGCAACGAGGCGCTGGGCCGGGAGCTGCTGCTGCTGCTGATGCAGTTCCTGTGCAAGGAGTACCAGGACGGGAACCCCCGCGTGCGGGGCCTGGTCAGCGACACCCGCATCCACCTGGTGCCCTCCCTCAACCCCGACGGCTACGAGCTGGCCCACGAGGCGGTGAGGGGCCATGGGGCAGTGCCGTGGGGCAGTGGGGGAGGATGTGGGGTGCTGGGATGGGCTGTGGGGCAGTGGGATGGGATGGGATGGGATGGGATGGGATGGGATGGGATGGGATGGGATGGGATGGGATGGCAAAACAGTAGGATACAGCTCCCCCCTCACAGCTCACCAGTGCCTTGGGCTCCAAGCTGGGCACCTGAGCTGTGTCAGGGAAGGGGATGGGAGCAGGAGTAGTGAGATGGGATGTGGGTGGTGGGACACAGCCCCCTGCACTCACCAGTGTCCTGGGCTGCCCACAGGGCTCTGAACTGGGCAACTGGGCACTGGGCCACTGGACAGAGGAAGGCTTTGACCTCTTTGAGAACTTCCCCGACCTGGCGTCGGCGCTGTGGGCAGCCGAGGAGAGGCGGCTGGTGCCCCACCAGTTCCCCAACCACCACATCCCCATCCCGGAGCACTACCTGTCCGAGGATGCGGCGGTGAGTGCGGCACAGGGCACAGGGCTGGGGACGGGGTGGCAGGGGGTGACACCTCATGCCCCGTGCCCACCTCACAGGTGGCAGTGGAGACACGGGCTGTGATGGCGTGGATGGACAAGAACCCCTTCGTGCTGGGAGCCAACCTGCAGGGCGGGGAGAAGCTGGTGTCCTTCCCCTTCGACACGGCCCGGCCCAGCCCCCCAACGCCGGCCGCTGCCCCCCGCCCGCTGGACTACGAGGACGAGCGGCCCGAGCTGCAGGAGACCCCCGACCACGCCGTGTTCCGCTGGCTCGCCATCTCCTACGCCTCGGCACACCTGAGCATGGCCGAGACCTTCCGCGGGGGCTGCCACGCGCAGGACGTCACCGACGCCATGGGCATCGTGCAGGGCGCCAAGTGGCGGCCCCGGGCTGGCAGTGAGTTGGGGACAGGGGCCTGGCTGCCCCCCAAGCCGGCCACCGGCAGGGGAGCGAGGGGCTGGGCGGGCGTGTCTGTGCTCTTGCAGGTATGAATGACTTCAGCTACCTGCACACCAACTGCCTGGAGCTCTCCGTTTACCTGGGCTGTGACAAGTTCCCCCACGAGAGCGAGCTGCAGCAGGAGTGGGAGAACAACAAGGAGTCTCTGCTCACCTTCATGGAGCAGGTGTGTAGTGGGACGTGACCACAGCTGCCCCAGCTGTCCCACACAGCTCCACTCATGCCTCTCCCTCACCCAGACCCACCGGGGAATCAAGGGTGTGGTGACAGACCAGCAGGGAGAGCCCATTGCCAACGCCACCATTGTGGTGGGGGGCATCAACCACAACGTCAGGACAGGTAGGTGCCGTGAGGAGCTGGCAGGGCGCCGGCAGCACCGTGCCACCCCCGAATTGCTGGCAGCACCGTGCCACCCCTGAATTGCAGCCAGCGGCGGGGACTACTGGCGCATCCTGAACCCGGGCGAGTACCGCGTGTCAGCGCGGGCCGAGGGCTACAACCCCAGCGTCAAGACCTGCCACGTGCTCTACGACATCGGGGCCACGCAGTGCAACTTCGTGCTGTCGCGCTCCAACTGGAAGCGCATCCGGGAGATCATGGCCATGAACGGGAACCGGCCCATCCGCCGCGTGGTGCCGGGCCGGCCCATGACGCCCCGTGAGCGGATGCGCCTGCGGCTGCGCCTGCGGCACCGCATGCGCCTGCGGGAGCAGCTGCGGCTGCGGCGCCTCAACGCCACCACCACCACCACGGGCAGCCCCACGGGCAGCCCCACGAGCACCGGCAGCACCGCCCTGCCCTTCCCCTTCAGCAGCACGGCCTACACGCCCTGGAGCCAGGAGCCGCCCACGGCCGGCACCTGGGAGATGGACACCGAGACAGAGGTGGTCACCGAGCTGGTGACAGAGACGGAGGGCTGGGAGCTGCACACGGGCACGGCGCAGCCCCTCACCACGGCCGAGACCTACACCATCAACTTTGGGGACTAGGGACACCACAATGACCCCTCTCTGCTTCAAGCCACGGTCGGACGCTTTGGCTTCCAACACCTTCCCTGAGCCCAGGCAGCTGCTCCAGGTGGGCTCCAGCCCCCCACCTTGCTGCTTCCAAGGACTGCAGGCATTGTTGCCAACAGCTGGCTGCTGTCAGGGACATGCTGCCCCATCCCTCGGAGCCGGGCAGTGCCAGCCCACTGCCCGTGTCCCAGTGGGGTGGCAGGGGTGGTACTGCTCTCCTGGGCAGGGCCCATGGAGGTGGGCACAGCCTTTCTCCCTTCCATACAGTTTTTGTTACACAAATAAATCAAGTTATATTGGTATGAACATCTGGTCCCTCCGGTGCTTCCCCAGCTCTGTCGCCCTCCCAGACAACAGAGAATGACAGCGAGTGCCAGGACCCCTTGAGGGGTGGGGGCTTGTGCAGTCTGTGCCCTCCCTGTGGTCAGTGTCCAACTTCCATGTCCCCGTCCTCAGAGTCAGCCCCGAAGCTGGAGAAGGTGATGGGCTGGCAGCTGAGGTCGCGCAGGTTGACGAGGCAGGCGGTCTGCGTGGCACTGAAGTCTGGCACCGTCACCAGCAGCACCCGCTGCCCCTCCTTCCCTGCAAGCACAGGTGGGTGTCAGGCAGAGGAGCCCCCCGCAGCCCCAGAGGGTCTGGGGGTGCTCTGAGACCCACCTTGGAGCACCTTGGACTGGAAGCGGGGCGCGTTGCCGCAGAAGTAGACGTGAGGGCACTCGGTGAGGATGAATGGGTCGGATTTGTAGAACGGGTAACAGCCTGGGGAAGATGGGAATTATTGGGGGAGCCCCTGGCAAAGCCCTCCCATTCAACAACCCCCCAGCCCTCACCGTACCCAGGGTGTCTGGGGCCGTGGGGCTGATGTGTCCCGCCAGCAGTGTCCACTCCAGGATCTCCAGGTAGTCGTCCATGCTGCTGTACTTGAAGATGTCACTGATGTTCTGTCCCGATGTCCCTAAAAACCTACATTAAGGAGGAAAGAGGGGGAGCTTGAGATGCTGGGCGTGCTGGGACGTGTCCCTCGGCCCCCCGGCACTGAGAGCCAGCAGAGCTGGCAGGTTTGCCCACCTGACCCCATCCAGGCTGGCCTGGTAGGGGTTGGTGACGAGGCGCAGCGTGGCGTAGGCGCTGGCCAGGGGCAGCATGCAGCGGTGCAGCGGCTGCTGCGGCAGCGTGTAGTTGGTGGGGTCGAACTCGCCGGGCATCACGTCCACGGGCACGGAGCTCTGCGGGCAGAGTGGCATCAAAGCCAAGGGGGCTCAGGGCAAAGCCCTGGTGTCACTGCTGCTCCTTTTCCCCAGGACACCCTGCTCGGCTCCACCGAGGATCCCAGGAGAAGGATTTGGAGCTGCCTCCCCATGTAGGGTGCTCAGAGGGAAGCTGGGTGCTGGGGAAGGGAGTTCTGCCACCCTGCACTGCTACCCCGCCTCAGGAACAAGACTCCCTCCCCCAGAGGAACCCGACTTCCTGGCCAGCCCTGAGCACTCACACAGAGCTGCAGCAGGATCTCATCCAGCATCTTCACAGCCTCCACACTTGCAGCCTGCGTCTTCTTGGTCAAGTACTTGGCCTGGGTAAGTAGGCAGACAGTGAAGGACAGCCCTGCACCCCGTCTGCCCCCTCCCCACACCCCAGGCGAGGCTGCAGCCCCCTCCTTGCCGTACCTTGTTAATGGTGTCTCGGCTCTGGGTGTTCTGGCTCAGCAGATTCCCGGCCAGGATGACTCGTGTGATGTGGGCAGCACAGCTTTGCTCACCCTCTGCACCCAGCTGCCCTGTCACCACGTCCACCAGCAGCTGAGTGCTCAGCAGGGCCTCCCCACTCATGCTGCCCAGCCCCAGCCCCGAGGCCAGCAGCACGAACCTGCAGGGAGGGAGAGGCTCAGCGTGCCACACTCCCAAACCGAGGGGCTCAGAGAGCTGGGGCAGGGGGCCCTGACCCCCTGGCAGCCCCCCTGGCACAAGGATGCAGCAGGGACAGTGCCAGCCCCAGTGCTGCTGCTGCTGCCTCACCGGTCGGAGCTGGGCCCGCTCCAGGGCAGCGGCGGCGGCAGGTCGGCCAGGCAGTGATCCTCCACCAGGAACTTGCCATCCTCTTCCTCACGGCCATACACAGCCACGATGGTCCCTGTGGCACAGCAGGCAGGCACTCAGCCCCAGGCAGCCCCTGCAGAGCCGCCGGAGCCACGCTGCCCCTCACCTGTCACCAGCCTCTGCACGTCAATGGCTCCCTCCAGCTTGATCCTCTGCAGCTCGTCCTCCAGCATCAGCTCGTCACAGGGCTGGATGTACTTGGGCAGGGGGGGCTGAGGCACCAGGTTATGCTGCGAGGGCACAGGGACAGCTCTGGGGGCCTCAGCAAGGACCAGCAGCCTCAGGGACCCTCCCCAACCCCAGCCCCTCACCACCAGTACAGCGAGCACCCCAGCTGGGGGAGCTGGAACCCCCCGGATGGGCTGGTTTCACTCACTGAGATAGAGTGGTGGCAAGTGGGTAGGGGGACAGATGGACAAGGGGTGGGTTTAGACTGGATATGGGGAAGGAATGTGAGGGTGGTGAGGCCCTGGCACAGGCTGCCCAGAGCAGCTGCAGCTGCCCCTGAATCCCTGGAAATGTTCAAGGCCAGGTTGGACAGGGCTTGGAGCAACCTGGGCCAGTGGAAGCTATCCACATACGTTGGCACCAAGGTGGCATCCAGGGCCAGGCCAGTTCACCGCCAGTGCTCTGGCTACCAGGAGCACAGGGAAGCCACGGTGAGCTCTCAGGTGTGCTGGCACAGCCCCCTGAGCTGCGTGGAGGAGGAGGGGGTGAGCCCATTACCTCCTCGCTGATCTCCTGCAGGATGGAGGGCTGCAGCTGCATGGCCTTGAAGAGCGTCCCCACCACGCAGCACTTCTCTCCCTCCTGCAGCTCCGAGAGCCTCCGCAGGGCAATGTCCTCCCCTGTGGAGACACGGGGGTCAGCTCAGTGGCCCCGGGCTGCAGGCAGGCAGGGGCAGGGCTGGCGGCAGCAGCTGCAGGGCCCCGGTGCTGGGGAGTGCTGGGGAACGTTGGGAGCCTCCTGCCTTTCCTCTCCTCTCCTCGAGGCACGGCGCCCAGCAGACATGTGTGGGCCAGATGGGGCCGAGGAGCATTCCAGAGCCTGCGAGCCTGCAGGCATTTCCTCTGTGCTGGGGGGAGAGCTCGGCACCGTGCTGTGCTCAGCTCCCACCAGCAGCTCAGGGCCCTAGGAAGGTGCACCCTGGGCACGGGGGCTGCTGCTCCTGCTCTCCACCCAGGGGGTGACCCAAACAGATCACTCAGCGCCCCCAGACCTGACCCCTGCCAGGGCCAGATCCTCTGGCCCAGATCCTCGCTGGAATTCAGGATCCCCATCACTGCCAGAGAAGGTCCTGGCATGCTGACAGGGCCCTGGGCTTCAGGCAGGGATCCACAGGGGATGCAGGCTGGGAGAGGAGCAAAATCTCCCTCACCACAAGGTGAGACCAAAACTGGGCACACAGAGGTGCTCCAGCTCCATGCAGTGTGTGTCTTCCCATGCAGGATGTGGCTGTGGGACTGTCATTCCCCATCTATCCCAGCCTGTGAAGTCCATCCTGAGCCTGAGGCCCTGGAGAAGAGCAAGGAACTTGCTCCTGGTCTCCCCTCCCAAAACAACGCTGCCTGCCCCAGCTCCTCGTCCTATCTGGGTGACATTTCTCCTCCCCAGAACCCCACTTTGCTCATCATGCGCTGCTGAACGTGACTCCTGTCCCAGGGAGAGCGCCCCGCTGCCATCCCTGGCACCCCGCACTGGAAACAAGGCTTCCCGAGCCCAGGAATGCAAACACTCTGAGTCAGAACAAAAACAATCCCGGTGAAGTTTCTTATTTTTGGCTCAAGCTCCCCAAAATGTGTGTTTGGGGGGAGGGGGCTGTGCTCTCCAGATTTCTGCCTGCAGGCGCTTCCTGCTGGGAGACAAAACCCCAAAATCTGGTCCCATCCCAGGGCTCGGGGAGGTGGAGCTTTACAAACCACCGGGTCCTGTCACACTTGGCAGAGCCCAACCAAGGAGGGACATCGGCAGTGGGACCAGCACTGGCTCTGCCTCCACACAGCCCACGGGGCTGGGGAGAGCACGAGAGCTGTGCTGGCCCAAAAGCTCCCACTGAAGGGGTTTTTGCCCATAGAAGGGCAAAGCTGAAGGAAATTCGATCTCAGGCCAGGGAGGGGGGGCAGAGCCCCAGCAGCGTTGCTTCATCCCGCGGATGGAAACTCTGAGCGAGGGTCCCACCCGCAGAACCACAACCCCCCAGGACAGGAAACAGCCCCCCCAGCACAAACAGCACCTCTCACCCCCCCTGCACCCCACTTCCTGGCCTGGGCCCCCAGCCCCACCCTGACAAACCTCACGCTCGGCTCCTGCTCCCCAAAGCCTATGGGGGGACGTGACCATCGTGGTCTCCCTGTCCTGGGGCAGTTTTCTTCCCTTCCCTAAGGCAGTGCTTTCCCTGAGCAGTGTGTTCCCCAGGGCAGTGCCTTTCCCCAGGGCAGTGCCTTTCCCCGGGGCAGTATTTTCTCCTGGGCAATGTTTTCCCTGGGGCAGTGCTTCTTCCAGGGCAGTGTTTTTCTCAGCGTTCCCCCGCTCCCCCGGGCAGTGCCTTTCCCCAGGGCAGTGTCCCCCTCTCCCCCGGGGCAGCGCGTTCCCGTTCCCGTTCCCGTTCCCGTTCCCGCCGCTCACCCCAGCGGCCGCGGGCGCGGCGCTCCAGGCAGAGCCGCATGCCGGCCAGGCGCACGGCGTACACGTGCGCGTACTGCCGGCAGAAGCTGCGCTCGCCCAGCCGGAACGGCTGCGACAGGTCCGAGTAGGCCGCCACGGGCACCCGGGGAAAGGTGGGGGGCTCGCGCGAAGGGGGGGCCAGCAGCCCCTGCGCCGTGGGGGCGGCCCGCTCCGAGAACATCCTCGGGGTGCAGCCACGGGTCTGCAAAACAAACCGGGGAACTGAGGGTCAGGGTCCGGCCCGGCCACCACTGTCACCCCAGGGAACAACAGGCCCCCCGAAAATGATCCTTCCACCCCCAAAATACAAACCGCGCCCGGGTCTGACCCTCCCTGTGCACGCTGCAGCGCTCGGCCCCCCTCTCCTCCCACCCAGGGCATCCCCAAACTCATCCCGGCCCCGCTCTCCTCTCCACCCAGGGCACCCCCAGACCCGTCCTGGTGACCGCACCATCCTCTCCCACGATCTCCCCCCGAGGAGGACGCCTGAAGCCCCCACAGAGCGCACCTGGGCCACCGGCTCCCCGCAGGCCCCTCTCCCAAAGGGACCCGGGCCCTGCACAGCCCCCTGGCCGTGCCCAGCAAACACAGTCCCTGGGGCACGATCCCCCTCCCCGCGGCACCGGGAGCCCCCCAGACCCGCAGCCCCCCTCAGGCTGCGGCCCTCACAGGACCCCCCCAGCCGGGTCTCCCTCGCTCCCAATCGGGCACAGCCGCTCGGCCGCGGCCCGGGGCTCCCGCCGGTGAGGGGTCCGAGGCCGATCCGTACCGGAGGGGGGTCCAGATGCCGGTCCGTGCGGGGTCAGGGTCAGGGGCCGGTCCGTGCGGGGTCAGGGGTCAGGGGCCGGTCCGTGCGGGGTCAGGGGTCGCAGGCCGAGGGTCGCCGCCGGTACCGGGGCCCGCCATGGGGGCGGGGCCGCGGCGGGAAAAGGCGCGAGACCGCAAACACGGAAGCGGTGCGGCGCGCGGGGAAGTGACGTCAGAGCCGCCGCGGGAACGGCGGCGGGCCGGGGGCGGCGCGGGGCGGGGGGGGGGCGACATGACGGGGACCGGGACAGCGAGAGACACCGGCACCGACCCGAACCCATGGGGTGGAGGGCACGCCGGCACCCACGCGAGGGGACACCGAGCCCTTGCGCTCCCCGGAGCCCGGGGGGGTCCCCGGAGGAGCCGGGACGGACCCTACGGTTGGGCCCCGGGGGTCCGGCCGGTCCCTCCCCGCCCCAGCTCTGGGGCAGCGGCCCTGACGGGCGAGGTGGGGGGGCCGAGCTCCCGGTGAGGCTGGAGGGGCTGCGGGTGCCGAGCTCCCCGTGTGAGACTGGGGGTGCCGAGCTCCCCGTGTGCCCCCGTTGCAGGGCTGGGGGTGCCGAGCTCCCCGTGTGCCCCGGGTGAGATTGGGGTGCCGAGCTCCCCGTGTGCCCCCGTTGGAGGGCTGGCGGTGCCGAGCTCCCCGTGTGCCCCGGGTGAGATTGGGGGTGCCGAGCTCCCCGTGTGCCCCGGGTGAGACTGGGGCTGCCGAGCTCCCCGTGTGCCCCGGGTGAGATTGGGGGTGCCGAGCTCCCCGTGTGCCCCCCGTTGCAGGGCTGGGGGTGCCGAGCTCCCCGTGTGCCCCCGTTGCAGGGCTGGCGGTGCCGAGCTCCCCGTGTCCCCCGGGTGAGATTGGGGGTGCCGAGCTCCCCGTGTCCCCCCGTTGCAGGGCTGGGGGTGCCGAGCTCCCCGGGTGCCCCCCGAAGCCCTTCCCGCGGGGGTGGAGCTGTGAGGCAGGAAGGGCCCTGCGAGCAGCTGTGCACGGGTTTTGGGGTTTGGGGTTTTGGGGTTTCGGTCCCCCACCCCCACAGCCCGCGGCCCCGCTATAAAAGGGGTCGGCACGCAGGCAGTCACCACGGCCACGCAGTGTCACCGGCTGTCACCGGCTCAGCGGGCTCACCATGGCTGCCACCCTCGTCCTGCTGCTGCTGCTGCTGGGAGGTACCAGGACCCTCCCGCCTCCCCGGGGGCACGGACAGGACACATGGGGACAACGGGGATGGCAGCCTGTGTGACTGAGCTGGGGGGCTGGGGTCTGTGTGGGGAGCCGTGTGTGCCAGGGATGGGGTCTGTGCAGGGGCAGGCACTCAAGGGTGTGAGGAGGGTCTGCATGTGATGGGGATGGGGTCTGTGCAGGGACAGGCACTCAAGGGTGTGGGGAGGGTCTGCGTGTGATGGGGATGGGGTCTGTGCAGGGAGGGTCTCTGTGTGATGGGGATGGGGTCTGTGCAGGGACGGGCGCTCAGGGGTGTGGGGAGGGTCTGTGTGTGATGGGGATGGGGTCTGTGCAGGGAGGGTCTCTGTGTGATGGGGATGGGGTCTGTGCAGGGACGGGCGCTCAGGGGTGTGGGGAGGGTCTGCGTGTGATGGGGATGGGGTCTGTGCAGGGAGGGTCTCTGTGTGATGGGGATGGGGTCTGTGCAGGGAGGGTCTGCGTGTGATGGGGATGGGGTCTGTGCAGGGACGGGCGCTCAGGGGTGTGGGGAGGGTCTGTGTGCGATGGGGATGGGGTCTGTGCAGGGAGGGTCTCTGTGTGATGGGGATGGGGTCTGTGCAGGGACGGGCGCTCAGGGGTGTGGGGAGGAGGACAGGGGCACAGGCAGGAGGGATGGTGGGGTCTGATGGGAACAAGCACCTGGGGGTGGCGGGGATGGGGTCTGCCTGAGCACCCAGGGATGATGGGCACGGTGCCCATGCTGACACTGGCACCCGGGGACAGTGGGAACAGGCAGGCAGGATGGTGGGGACGGGGCTGAGTACCTGGGGCTGGTGGTTTAGGGTCTCGGCACCCACCCTGCGGCCACGCTCACCGTCCTGTCCCCCTGCAGCAGCTCAGGCCGCGGACCCCCTGCCCTGCCAGGGTGACCCCATCTCCTGGTGCAGGGACACGGCCACGGCCAAGCGCTGTGGCTGGGAGCAGCAGTGCCAGCACCTCTGGGACAGCCTGGCCCTGGTGAGACCCCAGCCCCGAGCACTGCCAGGGCCACCCGGGGGTGCAGGCAGCCCTGAGGGTCTGTGTGTCCCCACAGGGGGACGTGGCTGACGGGGACGGCGTGGCTGACGGGGACGGCGTGGCAGAGGGCAGGAAGTTGAAGTGCAGCCTGTGCACCAAGGTCCTGAAGAAGATGCAGGATCTGGCAGGTGACGACCCCGACGAGGTGAGGGGTGATGAGGGGCTGGGGGGCCGGGCTGGGGGCCCTGTCCCTGCGTCCCCCTGACCTGTGGTGGCTTTGGCAGTCGGCGGTGCAGGCGGCGCTGCAGAAGGGCTGCCGGGCGCTGGGCCGGAGGCTGGGCAAGCAGTGCCAGCAGCTGGTGAGCAAGTACCAGGATCAGATCAGCGAGGGGCTGCAGAACGGGGACATGCCCAAGGACATCTGCACTGCCATTGGCCTCTGCCGCTCCTGAGCACGGTCAGTGCCCACCTGCATCCTGATCCTGCACCCCACGGGCTGATCCTGCACCCCACATCCCCGTCCTACATCCTGCACCGTGTACTCTTCCCTGCGTGGCACTCCCACACCCCCTGTCCTGCACTGTGCCCTGCACCCTGTAACCTGGTCCTGAACCACATCCTGCACCCGTATCCTGATCCTGCACCCCATGTCCCAGTCCTGCACTGTGTCCTGAGCCCTGCATCCTGCACCCCACATCCTGCTCCCATATCCCCCCTCTGCATCCCTCACCCCGCACCTGCTGGAAGGGTGGGAGTGTTTCAGAACCTTCCGTGCTGCACTCTGCAGGGTGGGGGTGAGCCAGGCCGCCCCCAGTGCGCTGTGCAGCAGGGGGAGGCTGGAGGAGCTGCTTCCACTGGCCCCTGACTCCCCCTGCTCTTTCCTTTCTCCACAGGCACAGCCCCGAGTGCCCCCAAACCCGATGCCCCTCCAGCCCCGATGGCCCCACAGCCCAGCCATCCCCCTCCCCACAATAAACTCCCTCCTCTGGCTCCAGGGTCTCGTTTGTCTGCCCTGGGGGGACATGGTGACAAGGGTGAATGGCACCAGGCACTGGCAGGGGACAGCCTGCCCCCAGCAGGGCCAAGGTGACACCGGAGGTGCCAGCAGTAGGGTGGGGATGTGTCCGCTGTGGGTTCCCTTCACACACCCGGGTGGTGCTGGCTGTCACTGTCCCCTCCCTGTGCACCCCATGCCTGGCACTACATCTGTCCCTGCACTCGCCACTGTCATTTGTCACCCGCTTGTCACCGGTGCAGCCATGGGCTTGGGATCCTCCTCCTTGCTGTCCCAGCTGAGCACGGGGCATCCCTGCTTCAGCCCCAGGCAATCAGAGCACAGGGAATCCCACACCCAATTCTTTTTCTTTAATTCCAGCCAATTGGAGTGCAGGGAATCTCTTCTGTTTGACCCCCTCCATCTGGCCCATTTCTGGTGTACTCCGGTCACCCTCTGCACCCCAGGGATCACTGGTGGGGAGCTCCTCTACCCTGACATCCCCCCCAAAGTACCCCAGAGAGCCCCTCATCTCTAGGCCACCCCCCTGGGGGGGCTTTCTCCCAGCAAAGGGGCTGGGGTGCGCTGGAGCCCCCCTTGCTGCAGCTGTGTGAGGATGGGGGAGGGAGGTGAGGGCACGGGAAGCTCTGTGGCCACCCCATAGATGTGGGGCAGCCCCATGGGGGTCTCTCTGCCAGCACGGGGAGAGAGCAGCACTGGCCAGAGCGGCCCCAGAGAAGTCCACACACACCCCGTTTATTGGGTGCCGGAGCCGCCTCCTCCCCGCGTCCGTGTCAGCTCCCAGAGGAGCGCCGGCCCCGCCGTCCCCCCGAGTCCAGCTCACTGCCCCATCATGCAGGCCATCTTGCAGGCCACGGCCGAGATGAGGGCGGCCCCGCGCCCGCTGCCTTCCTCGGACTGGATGAAGGTGATGTCGCAGCCGGGCGTCAGCTGCCGCACCGTGGCGTGGAAGTGGTCCTTGAAGCTGGGGAGGGGAACGCGGGGTCACCGCTGGGGTCAGGGCTTGGGGGATGAAGGGAGGGACGGGGGCGTCGCCGGGGTCCCCACCTGGGATGGAGCTTGTAGACGGAGCCGTCGACGCCGACGGTGATCTTGAGGGTGTCCTGGCTGCGGCTCTCGCGCATGCGGTTGATGACGCCGGCCAGCCCGGCCGAGCACATCTGGGCGGCGCGCGTGGACACGCTCTCGCACACGCGCCGCACGATCTCGCAGTCCGTCCGCGACGGCAGCAGCTCGAAGGCTGACAGGATGTTGTAGATCTGCTTGCGGTCGTCGGAGTCGCTGGGGTAGGGGAGGAAAGGGGGTCAGCAATGGCTGAAGGGTGGGGAGCCCGGGGAGGCAGCTGCAGGGGGAGCCTCACACGGGACAGTGTATGGGGTCCGAGGATGGGGAACCCCAACTGGGCCAGTCAGAGCGGGTTGGTGTGGGGTGATGGCATGGGGGACTCCAACATGGGGCTGCTGTGGGGTGATGGGACAGAGGGACCTGGAAGTGGGCCCCCCGTATGTGGGGTGATGGGATATGGGGACCCCAATATGGGACAGAGCAGGCACGTACGGAACGGTGGGATCGTGATGGGCCCGTGACAGGGGACACTGGTTTGGGTGGCAGAACACAGGGACTGGACAGTCAGAGTAGGCTGGTGTGGAGTAACAGGATAAAGGAGCCCAAAATGAGGCGGTGAAAGCAGACTGGGATGGGATGATGGAACAGGGGATCGATCCCCTGTGGGACAGCCCAGCGCAGAGCGAGAGCACAGACTCCTCAGTGTGCCTGGAGCAGTGCAGAGTCAGAGCACAAGCCTCCCAGTGCCTCCCAGTGCTGTGCAGCCTGGCAGGCAGTTTGGGGGTGACCCGCAGCCCTGTACCTCTCAATCTGGGACATGAAGCGGGTCTCAAAGGTCCCACGAGTCTTGAGCTTCTCAGAGGCCTCCCCGTTGAAGAGCAGGTTCTCATCCACCAGCTTCAGCAGCACCAGCCGCACGATCTCCCCCATGTACTTCCCCCCGATGATCTTCTCGTACCTGGGGGGGGGCACAGGCCAGGGGGCGGCATCAGAGCTGGGATTTGAGGGCTCACCTCCCAGAGCAGCCCCTCTTTCCTCCCCCTCCCTGCTGGATGTGTTCATGGCCCAGGGCGGAGGGTGCCCTGCCGGGGCTGAGGGACGCGGGGACGGGAGGGACGCCCAGAGGAACTGGATCTCTCCTATTCCTTACAGTTGCTGACCGGGGTTAAGGGAGGTCTCGTCCACCACGCGGTCGTACTCCAGCAGGAACTCGTCCAGCTCCCCGGAGGCTCCAAAGGCCCCCCACTCCGTGTTCACACACATGCGCCCCTCGTCGCCCTCCACCAGCTCCACGTTGTGCATCTCCTCCATGTAGCAGGCGTTGCAGCCCGTCCCTGCCAGGAACTGGGCATGGGTCTGGGCAGGGGGGCAGCGCTGGCACCCCCCACCACAGCCCCCCATCCCAGCTGGGATAAAACTGGGACGGTGCTGTGCAGCAGTGGGGAAGAACTGGGGGGTCCAGACGTGCCAGGGCAGGGGTTGGGACCCATATGGAGCCTGAGGGATGTTCCTCAGCCTGGTGACTGGCACCATGGTATAAAACTGCTTCAAAGGTGACTCCAGGACATGGGGAAGAGGTTTCAGACTAAAAGAGGGGAGATTTAGATTGAAGAGGGTTCAGACTAAAAGAGGGGACATTTAGATTGGATACCAGGAAGAAATCCTTCCCTGTGAGGGTGGTAGGGACTAACACAGGCCAGAGTCTGGGGCCAGGGCAGCCCCTTGGGGACCAGCCCTGTTACGATGACCACCCCCTTTCTCCCAAAGTCAGCAGAGAGCCACTGCCACCCCCATGTCATTGGTGTGTCCCCCCAGAAGGACGGGGCAGCAGCAGGGCAGCGGGCCCGTGGACAGCTCCCTGTGCCCAGCCACGTGTCCCTGTAGAAGGGGCATCTTACCCACAATCATCCCAACCTCGCACCGGTGATCTTCGTAGTAGCAGGAGATCATCGTGGCCACCGTGTCGTTCACCATCGCCACCACGTCCATCTCGAAGTCCTGGGGACAGGGATCAGTGTGGGCTCCTGGGGGGCCCGGCTGTCCCCAGACAGGTGGGTTTGGGGTGCATGGTCCCCAAGGGTGAGGGCCTGGGCACGTGTCATGCACACGTGTGTGCACACTCATGGAACAGCCCTGCCTAGAGACACACAGGGCTCCAGCAGCCACATCTGGGGACAGCTGAGCTCCCGTGGCTCCTTCCTGGGGACACAGCAGGCTGCAGTGGCCCTGTGGCAGGCAGAGGCAGGCTGCAGTGAGCCTGGCAGGGACAGCAGGGGTGGTGCCAGCACAGGGGGATCCTCTCACCCCTCGCCGTTTGATGGCGTCCCTCAGCAGCCCCACCACGTTGTTCCCTTCCGCGCCCGAGGCTTTGAAGCCCTTGGTCCAGTTCAGGAGGATGCCCTGCAATGGGGGTCAGACCGAAATGGGGCTGTGCTTTAGGTGAGCCTGGGGACCCCCAAGCCCTGGTGCTGCCCGGACACCCCCTCACCTTGTCGATGTCCTCGTGCCGCACGGGGAAGGAGAAGGTGAAGCCCAAGGGCAGCTTTTTGTGCTTCATCTGGTGCTTGTCCAGGAAATCAGAGATGCACTCGGAGATGTAGTCGAAGAGCTGGAAGACAGAAGGTCCAGGCTTTCCCGAGGGATGTCCCCACCCTCCCACTGCCCTTGGACAGATGCTGTCCCCCACCACGGGTTCCCCAGGCTGCAGGGACGGGTGTGTCCCCTCAGGTGTTCCCTCTGAAACACACACAACGAAAGGGACTGGGATGGGATGGGATGGGATGGGATGGGATGGGATGGGATGGGATGGGATGGGATGGGACACCCCGTGTGCTCCACTGACCATCTCAGCCGTCCCAGTCATGGCATCCTCCGGGATGGAGTACATCTGGTGCTTCGTCTTCACCTTCCACTGCCCCTCCTCCCCCTCGCCCACCTTCACCAGCATCACACGGAAGTTGGTGCCGCCCAGGTCCAGAGACAGGAAATCTCCCACCTCTGCAGAGCCAGGAAGAGGAGACAAGGTGACGGGCTCTTGGAAGGCTCAGCCTTGCACGCGGAGCTGCAAGGGTGGCACACAAGGGGCTGGAGTGGCACCGTACCAGAGCCCTCGGGGGTGGAGCGCACGTAGGTGGGCAGCATTTTCACAGAGGCTTCCTCGTGCGTCTCCAGCTTGAGCCCTCGGTCCATCTCCTTCTGCATGCGGTACATCACCTTCTTCAGGTCCTCCTCCTTCAGGCGGAACTCCGACAGGATCTGCTCCACCTGCACACAGCACAGCGTCAGACAGGCACCAGGGATCTGGGATGCAAGGTGCCTGAGCTGCAAGAATTCCAGGAAACTCCAAGTTTCCCTTCCCCCGGCCCTGTTTTCACACGGCCGCCCTGAAATGACATATCCTGTCGCTCTGCTATTCTCCCACTGAGCAGGGAATCGATAGAACTGTCATGAGGCACCAAGGCCCCTTCTGGTGCTGCCTGCAGGACACCACGGTCAGCTCTGGTGTCCGGGCTTGGCACTGGGCTGCTGCCATCCCTGTCACCCAGCTGAATTGTCTGGGTGGCTGTGCACCATTCCAGCAGTGACCTGGGACCTCCCATCCTGATGAATCCCAGAGTCACTCCCGCAAGGAGCGCTCCTGGCCATGCCCTTGAGCAACACAGCATCTCCCACCAAGGACGTGGGATTCTTTTATGGTGAAGATGCTGGTGTGTCCCCCTTGCTCCCCTGGGAGCATCCCTCTCCCTGTACCCCACCGGGAATCGTGGGCACCCACCAAACGTGGGGCTAAAATGGGGCAGAGGGCAGGCAGGCAGGAATGCTCCTGGGGATTGCTGCCTTGTCTCGCTGCCAGGGAGAGCCGCAGGGCCCACTCCAGGGAAGCACCTAGCAAGCAGGATCCGTGTTTATCCTGTCCGTAGCAACCCAGGGCTCGGCGCAGCCTCCATTAGGCGGCAGGGCTGGGGCCAGGTGCCCCGGCTGTCAGATGGAGCGGGGCCGGCGCTCCCTCCCGGCCAGCTGCAGCCGGCAGCATTAGGGCTCATTAGCCACCGCCGCTTCCCGGCACACAGGTGTTTGCCTCGAGGCTGCTGCTGTTTCCCGACAGGTTTTGGGGTAGGGGGCTCAGGAAAGCGTTTGGAGCGTGCCAGCTCTGGGGGCGCCCCTTGCCGTGGCTCAGTCCAGCTGCCCTGGCACATCACCCGGGCCCCAGTGCCGTGGCTGCAGCACGGAGCCCCCGGAACGGGGCTGGGCTCCCACGGCGGGGAGGTTTGCCCTGGTCCTGAGGGTGATTGGCCAGAACGATTGGAAAAATCCTGCCAGGAAAGCTGGAGCTGGATCCGATCAGCCCTCCTGGGCTGTTGGCTGCAGGTATTCAGTGCCAATCCATCCGGTGGCACCACTTGCAATGGGAATCCCCAGTCTGCCATGGCTGGAGGGTCCCTGTCCCAAGGCTGGCACTCGGGAGTCCCAGTTTTATTTCTCCAGTGTTTTTCCCATCTCAGCACCACATTTCCCTGCTCATCTCTCCCCTCGCCTTCAAAACCATGGGTTTGGTCCTTCCCTGGCAGGATTTGGCTCTTCCCACATGACGTTATCTGGCTCTCAGCTTCCCATGGAAATGGTGTGCTCCAACACATCCCACCGAAGGGATGGAGCTGGGAACCCTGTGGCTGCTGGCTGCAGTGGCCAGTGACACCCATCTCTGCTGGTCCAGCATGTGATGAGTCCCCTCAGTGTTCCCTTGGTGTCCCCTGAGCTCAGTCCATCTGGGAGAGGATGCTTCCCACAAACAGCTGGTTCTTGGCTGGCATGAGCCCTGTGCCACCGTGCTGGGTGCCACAGTGACAACGATGACAGCCAGCTGAAGGAGGTGACAGGCCCCATCCCATCCTGGGGATGTTGGGAGAATCCCAGCCCAGCAGAACGTCCCACAAATGCTCCCAGCTCCATCAGGAGCCCTCTGTGCTGTAGGGCCTGTGCTGTTCCGGGGTGACCTCAGGGATGGGGCTGCCCTGGTGCCCTCCCCAGCAGCCATCCTCCTCTGGGCTGGAGCCTGGGGAGCTGCCGGGAGCACCAGGGGAGGCTGGAGCCCGGCGAGGCTCCGCACTCCTCCCGCCACCGCCCGGGCCCCCGCAGCGCCTCACCTTCTCCTTCCTGCTGCTCTCCATCCTGGCTCGGTGATCCAGCATGGGGGCAGGCGCGGGCTGGGGCGGGCTGCGGGCCGAGCCGTGCCCCCCTCGGCCGCTGTGTCCCCACCGTGGTGCCGGGCCCGGGGCAGCGCCCTGCCCTGGCCTGGAGCGCGTCCGCCGGGCCCCGCGCTGCTCCGTGCCGCGTCCCTCGCTCCGTGCCTCGCGGATGCTCCACTTTCGCTGCCTTATCTCATCCGAGGGCCCGAGCGGCCCCGGCGAGGCGGTCCCGGCCCCGGTGCCGGTCCCGGCCCTCAGGCGGAGCGGCAGCGAGCGGGCCCCGGGGCCGCGGCGGGGTCAGCCCTGCGGCCCCACATGCTCTGCTCGGCTCCGCTCACGCTCTCCGGGGCTGCCTCGGTGACTGCGGCCTGCCTGGGGGTCCCAGCCCGGCGCGGGGGGCTCCGGCAGCCCTGGGGACCCCTGGTGTGCTGGCCGGGCTCGGCCGCGACCCTCCCCGCCGCACCCCGCCCCGGGTCAGCCGTGTCCCCGTTGCCGTGCCAACGGCTCGATGGTGGCGGCAGGCACTCCAGCGGCCGGCTTGGCAACCGCGCTCCCATGGAGACCGGGCACGGCCGGGGGCGAGGGCGGCGGGAGCGCTGCGGGCCCCGGCCCGGGACGGCGCCGCACCCCCGAGCCGGCACCGCGGGGATCCGGGATGGTGCCGGTGTGGGCACGGGGATGGGGCACCCCGGCAGCCCCGCGGCACGTCATGCTCCCGGTGTGGCGGAAAGAGCGGAGGTCCGAGTGGGACGAGGGGCACCCCGGGGACGGGTGACCCCGAAAGCGCCGGCGCTGCTCTGGGACACCCCGGGAGGCCCGGACTGTGACAGCCCTGGGTGCTCTGGGCGGGCACAGAGTTTAGGGTGTCGGGGCAGGGCCTGGGGGATGCAGGGTCACCCCACAGCACCCCCTGCCCCGCCGGGGTCACAGGAGGGCCCTGGCAGCCCTGCCCCTGTGTCACCAACCACGAGGGCTCCCCGCCCCTCTGAGGGGTCCCAAACCCGCGGGGGGCTCAGCTCCTACATCCCCACCACGGAGGGAACCCCACCCCGGAACAGAACCGCCCCGTGGAAGGGTCCCCACTCCCCAGGGCGGCCCCCAGCACCCGGGGAAGGCCGTTCTCGCTTCTCAGAGACGGTCACCACACTGCGGGGACAGGGCGCCACATAGGGGACCCCCGCCCCACACCGGGACCCCCGCCCCAGGGAGAGACCACGCCCCACAGAAAGACCCCGCCCCACGGAGCCGGGCAGGCCCCGCCCCGCGGCCCCGCGAGCCACAGCGCCCCCTGCTGTCCGTCCCGAGGAACGAGCGCCGCTCCTCGGGAGGCGCTGATTGGTCGCCCGGCTGACGCCGGAATGCGGGGAGGCGGGCGCTGATTGGCCAGAAGGTTGAGGGGGCGGAGCGATCTTGGCGCGTGCGCGGGACGGGAGGCGTCCCGTGGCAGAGCCGGCACTTCCGGCCGCCGCGTTCCACTTCCGGGTCGCGCCCATCGCCGCCCGGCCGCCGCCCGCGCTGAGCCGCGACCGCCGCCTCGGTACCGGGGGAGAACGGGGGGGAACGGGGGGATCCTGGGCGTGCGGGGCCGGCTGGGCTGCCCGCGGGCCCGGGGCTGCAGGGGTGGTGCTGGGAGTGGCCGCGGTACGCTGGCTGGAGGGGCTGGGCTGTAGCGGGGGTTATACTGGGGTGAGTTGTACTGGGTTATACTGGGCTCTGCTGGGCTGGGTGCTGGGTTGCGCTGGGCTCGGCTCTACTGGGTTATTTTCGGCTGTACTGGGTCACATTAGGATGAGACTTATTGGGGTATTCTGGGTTATACTGGGGTAGATTATATTGGGTTATACTGCGTTATACTGCGTTATACCGGTATGGGTTATATTGGGGTGGGTTATACTGGGTTATACTGGTCTGGACTATATTGGGTTATACTGGGGTGGTTTTTACTGGGCTGCACTGGGCTGGGTGCTGGGTTATGTTGGGCTGGGCTATAGTGGGTTATACTGGGCTGTACTGGGCTGTACTGGGGGGGGGTTTACTGGGTTGTACCGGGCTGGGTGCTGGGTTGTGCTGGGCCAGGTGAGGACTGGGCTGGGCAGGGGTCAGGGTGGGGAGCCAGGGGGGCTCCGGGGATGGGGGGCTCAGCTGCCTGGGCCGCCAGGAGGGTCCGGGGGAGCCCCAGGGGGGTTTCAGGAGGGTCCGGGGGAGCCCCAGGGGGGTTTCAGGAGGGTCCGGGGGAGCCCCAGGGGGGTTTCAGGAGGGTCCGGGGGAGCCCCAGGGGGGTTTCAGGAGGGTCCGGGGGAGCCCCAGGGGGGTTTCAGGAGGGTCCGGGGGAGCCCCAGGGGGGTTTCAGGAGGGTCTGGGGGAGCCCCAGGGGGGTTTCAGGAGGGTCTGGGGGAGCCATGGCCCCCCGAGGAGCCCAGCCCAGCCCCTGCTCTCCCCCCAGGCCCCCGAGCCGCCGCCATGAGGCTCTACAGCCTAAGTGTCCTTTACAAGGGTGACCCCAAAGTGCACTTGCTCAAAGCTGCCTACGACGTGTCCACCTTCAACTTCTTCCAGAGGTCCAGGTGGGGCTGGGCAGCTCGGCCTGGGGGGCTGCTGCTGCTAGGGGCTGCCTCGGGAGCCCCTCGGGCAGGGGGACACAGCCCTGGGGGTTTCTGCCCCACTGGGGCTGCAGTGGCAGCGGGGAGAGGCTTTTCCTGGGGAAAATACCCCAGAGCTCTGAGCCCACAGGTCCCCAGGGCAGCCCAGGGGGGAAATCGGGGCTCAGGGAGCGCCCTGGGAGGGGGCTCATGGGGGTCGGGGGGCTGCAGCAGCCCCTGAGCACCGCCTGGAGCTGTGGGACAGAGCAGGAGCATGCTGTGGAGCACACGCAGCAGTTGGGAAATCCCGCAGGGACCCAAAGTCTCCGTGCCAGGGTTTTGTGGAGCCCCAGGCGCGCTGGGCTCCGTGACTGCAGGGGAAAAGGGGAAAGGTGAAGCAGGACTGTCTGGAAAAGCTCCTCCGTAGCCAGATGTGCAGCAGTGCCAGCTCACTCCCAACACAGCTGCAGCCCTGGTTTCCCAAATCCCCAGAAATTCCATGTGGGGTGCCCCCAGCAGGCTGTGTCTGTGCCCTGGGAAAACTCTGGGGTTTTGGGGAGGGGGTCTGTGCCTGCCAGCTGCTCCCAGGGTTTGGTGCCTGGCCCAGGCGTGATGGCTCGGGTGTGTGTATCGGGGCTGTGGAGAGCTGGATGTGGGGTGAGCAGGGCTGTGGAACCTGCTGGGCAGGAGCTCCTGCCAAGGAGCTGGGCAGGGTCAGAGGGAGGCGCTGAGTGGCCCCTTCCTTCTGGAGCACTGGGAATAAACCCACATTTCCCAGTGGGAATCAGCCCTGGCATCCAGCTGGCTCCTGGAGGAGCGTGTGAAACCTCCATGGGGTGAGGGACACCCTGGGGCCACGGGGGCTGGGGCTGGCAGCAGGACCCTCCTCGTGGGGAGAGGAGTCAGTGCTGCCCCTCTGATGGAGCAGGGATGGTCAGGGGTCCCTGGGCCGGATCAGGATGCTCAGGAATCCTCGGGCTGGGCTTTCCCTGCCCTGCAGGGTCTCTGTGGAGCTGGTGTCCAGGCTGGGAGCAGTGCAGACCCCTCGGGGATGCAGACTGGGAGTTTCCCCTCTGGAGCTGCTCCCAGCAGTGGGGGCTGTCACAGAACCAGTCAGCCCCCCCAGTCTGTGCCCAGTGACATTTCCCTGGCACCTCCAAGCAGGGGCTGTCCCACTCGTGGTGTCTGGTGAGCTCTGTGCCCCATGCCTGGTAAAAGTCCCTTCCTGGGGTGGCTCATCCCAGCCTGCCAGCACGGGCTGTCCTGCAAGCAGCTTCATTTGGCTCCTGCTCATTAATTCTGGCCTCCTTTCCTTGCTGAGGGGTGCTGAGGGCTCACTGAGGAGCCTGCTGGACGGGCCTGGGCCTGGGCTCTGGAATGTGCTCCAAATTAGAGCAAGCCTGGCTTGGGGCTGCTCCTGAGCTTTGACTCACAGCGTGCCCGGGGGCTCCAGCCCAAATAACTCCATCCAGCCCAAACAATCCACCCCTCCAACCCAAATCACTCCACGATGCAGCTGCTCAGCAGGTGCTGGCCAGGCAGGGCCAGGTTCAGTGGTGGCTTTGCTCTCTAAACCCCCCCAAAAGCAGGTTCAGCCCAGGACAGAGGCCGTCCCTGCGCCTGGGGGTGCCCTTGGGGGTTGGCACTGCTCGGGGGGCAGGGTTTGATACCCAGCACGGCGGGGGCTGTGGCACAGCAGTGTCCCCAGGGTGTCCCCAGGGTGTCCCCAGCCCTGCCTGTCCCCACAGCGTGCAGGAGTTCATGACCTTCACGAGCCAGCTGATCGCGGAGCGCTCGGCGCTGGGCAGCAGGGCCTCTGTCAAGGAGCAAGGTGAGAGCTGCCCCTGGCCCACCCCGGGGAAACGCACCCCAAAACAGAGCCTGGGGAGGGGGCAGCACTGCTGGGAGCTGCAACAGGGCCGGGGGGCGCTGCTCCCTCCCTGGCAGGAGCTTCCTTGGGTGCTGGGAGGGTTTGGGTGCTGCTCCCTCCCTGACAGGAGCTTCCTTGGCAGAGTACCTGTGCCACGTGTACGTGAGGAGCGACGGGCTGGCTGGAGTGGTGATTGCAGACAATGAGTATCCCCAGAGGGTTTGCTTCACCTTGCTGGACAAGGTGAGGGCTCCTCCAGCCCCCTGCCCTGGCACACCTTTTGGGCACTCGGGGCTGGCCATCTCAGCCTGGACATCATTGGCCAAGACTGCTCACATCTCCTGCTGGGGCTCCTGCCCCTTCCCCAGCTCTGTCCTGTCTCTGGACACACTCCAGCCCCATCTCTGGAGTGTTCAAGGCCAGTTGGGGCAGAGCTTGGAACAGCCTGGTCTGGTGGGATGTGTTCCTGCCGTGGCAGGGCTGTGGATGATTGTGAGGTCCCTTCCCAAAAACCTTCAGATCTCCTATTTTGATGAGCAAAGCCCTTCCAGCCACTGTGGCCCTGCAGGTGTGGCTCCTCACTGCTGCTTCTTCACCTGGCAGGTGCTGGAGGAGTTCTCCAGGGAGGTCAGCAAGATGGACTGGCCCTCAGGGTCACCTGCCACCATCAGCTACTCTGCCTTGGATGGGTACCTCAGCAAATACCAGGTACAGAGGGCTCCCTGGAAATGGCAGGGCAGGTGTGTGGGCAGCTCTGGCACCTGCTGGGACCCCCCTGGTGTCCCTGTGGTGGTGCCAGCCCCAGCACCATCCCCCTCACGGTGCTGTTTGTCCCCAGAACCCGCGCGATGCTGACCCCATGACCCGAGTGCAGGCCGAGCTGGACGAGACCAAAATCATCCTGGTGAGGCTGCGGGGCTGGGGCTGCTGCCTGCCCGGGCCTGGGGCACCTTTGGGGTCCCCCAGCCATGCCCAGACACCTCCCTGGGGCCGGAGCTCCCTTTGCCTTCCCCCTTTTCCTCCTGGGGCTTTTCCCGGCTGGCAGGACGCAGGCTCTGCCCCCTGCTCCTGTGCCCGTCTCGCCTCCTCTCTGTCCCATCTCCCCTGGGGCTGCAGGGCCGGGGGGGCTCTGGGAGGGTGGCTGGGGGTGCTGTGAGCCCCCCCGGTGCTCAGCACTCCTTTCCCTGGCAGCACAACACCATGGAGTCCCTGCTGGAGCGTGGCGAGAAGCTGGATGACCTGGTCTCCAAGTCGGAGGTGCTGGGGGCACAGTCCAAAGCCTTCTACAAAACGGTGGGTGTGGAGGGAGACCCCTCCCCAAGGGGCTGGGAGGGTGGGGGTCATCCTTGGGGGGCACAGCTCGGGGGGCCAGACAGGGATCCCCCCGTGGTGCTGCAGGCTCTGGGCCTGGGGGGAGCCTGGGTGCCCCAGCCGCAGAGCCCCCAGCCCCAACTGCAGCTGCAGAGCCCCAGCCCCAATTGCAGCCCCAGAGCCCCCAGCCCCAATTGCAGCCCCAGAGCCCCCAGCCCTTCCCGGGGGTGCCCTGCACCCTGCCCAGCGCTGGCACCGGCTCTGGCCACGTGCCCTGTGCTTTGTCCTGCCCTGGCAGGAGGGGCTGTGCGGGACCCCCAGAGCCCCGGGGGGGTCACAGATGCTTTTCCTTCTCTCGCCAGGCCCGCAAGCAGAATTCCTGCTGTGCAATCATGTGACGTGCAGCCCGGGCTCTCCAGCTCCGGACCAGCAGCCCTGCAGCCCCCTCCAGAGCCCCCCCAGGGCTGTTCCTGGGGCTGGGCCGGGGGTCCCCAGCCCCCTGGGCTGATGTGACTGTTGTCCACCTTGCGGGGACACCGAGGCTGGCACCGGGCCGGCACCGGGGGGCACACCAAGGCCCCCACCCTCGCTGTGCTGGGGCAGCTGGGACCAGGGGGCGCCCGGCCACGCACCGCCCTGCCTCCACAGCCCCCCGGGCCTGCAGGAGCCCCCCAGTGCTGGCCGGGGGCTGGGGGGGCAGGCAGAGCCCTGCTGCCGGCCCAGGCAGCTTTTATGTATTTGTGTCCTGAGGGTGAGCTGGGGGTGGGATATGGGGGGCAAGGGAGGAGGATTTTGGGTGGGGGGCAGCTCCTCCCCACGCTCTGAGCCCGGAGCTGTGTCCTGGTGCTGGGGAGGGGGGAATTCAACCCCTGCACCTCAGGGCCCTGCCCTGCTCCCACAGCCGGGGCCTGGCAGCCCTCGCTGCCTCCTCTTCCTCCCGGCGGGAAGGGGAAGGTGAAGGTGGGGCTTGGGCTGTACCTGGGGCTGTGTCTGTGCCCCGGCTGCAGGCCGGGGGATAAAGTGTCTTTGGCAGTTGTTGCTGTTCCTCTCTGCGGCGTCCTGGGCACCCTGGCAGGGGTGGATGCACCTGGCCTTCCCTCTCCACCCCTCACTCCAACGATCATCGGTTTTTCCTCATAATTTATTTGCAGTTTTCCCGAGACAAAAACGAAATCAGAGTCATCTTTTACACTTACAAGGCTCAGAAAGAAAAGACAAAGGGGATTTTTTTGGGGGGAGGGGCATGGGGGGGGATATGCTGGGGAGGGGGAGACAGAAAAAGAATGAGAGAAAAGGGGAGGAAGGAGAAAAATTTGGCAACGATCCACCAGCATTCATGGGACAGGAACAGCTCAGCTCCTCAACATACAGCGTTAGCGCCCGAGGGTTGCTCCCGCGCAAAGGGCATGCAGAGAAATCATCAGAATAATTAAAAAATAATGAATATCCCCCGCCCGCCCGCCCCGCCCGCTGCCCCCAGCCAAACCAGCCCTCAGCGTGGTGGGGATGCCCTGGGGGACGTGGGGAGCGCCCGGCGTGGACGGCCGGGGGGCTGCGGGGCCGGGAGCCCCGGGCGCGGGCCGCGGGAGGGGGTGCAGGGTCTCCCCGTGCTGGGCGCCCGGCGGAGCAGCCTGTGCCCCCTAAGAGACCCATTCTCTTAGTCTAAAGTGCTTTCGATGCTGCGTCAGTGCTGGCTGGATCGTCCTGAGCCCCCCGCCCCGCCCCAGCTGCCCTCTGCCCCCCGAGCGGCGCCCCCGGCCCCTGCCCGCGCCCCGGGCTGGCGCTGCGGCGGGGCTGCTGGGCCGGGGCAGCGGGCCGGGGGCTCGGGGGGCTGCGGGCGCCTCCCGGGGCAGCCCCCGCTCCCCGCGCAGCAGCAGCGGCAGCAGCGGCAGCGCCCGGGGTCGGCTCGGGCCCACGGGCGGCGCTCCCGGGGCCGGCACCGCGCCGGGCTGCGGGGGAGAGAGGCTCTGCGCGTCCCCCCCGCCTCACCCACCCCCCGGCGGCCCCCCGGTGCTGGGGACCCCCGCGGGAATTCAAAAATAAATAGCTCTCTCTATGTACAGGGGCTGGGGCAGGACAGAGCAAAGCGGAGCCCAAAGAACAACATCCACCACCAGCGACAGCAACACGCCACGAGCACAGCCGGGAGGGGGCCCGGGACCCCCCGTCCCCCCCAGCAGAGACGGGCCAAGGGGGGGGGCCGAGCCCCCCAGCGCCCTCGCCTGTGGCCGAGCGGCTGGGTCGGGTTTGGGGGTGTGGGTGGGGTTGGGGATTGGGGGTGGCTTTCCCCCCCCTTTTTTTTCTCCCTTTTTTTTTTTTTTTTTTTTTTTTGTGTGTGGTCTTCATAATTTTGCCCTTTTTTTTTTTTTTTTTTTTTTTTGTCTTTTTGTTTTCTGCAAACACAGGCACCGGAGGGGGGAGCGGGGCCGGGGTAGGGGGGACAGGCATGCGGACGCGTGCTCGGGGGGCCGCAGCTCCGGCTGCCATCGGCTCCCATCGCCGTCTCCATCGGGCTGGAACCAGGACAGCCACCGCCAGCTCTGCGGGGACAGCGCGGGGGGTGAGGCACGGCCGCGGCTGCCCGCGCCCCGGCCCCGAGCCCGGCTCACCTTCACTGCAGCGGGGCCACCGGGGCCCCCGAGCCGTGGAAGTGCACGTTCTGCCACTTGCCGTCGCGGCGGTGCCACACGCGCGTCTCCTCGGACTGGCTGGTGCGGGGCCGGCCCTGCCCGTCGATGTACTGCGTCAGGCGGATGTAGGCGATGCACGCCGCGTCCTCCCCGATAACGTGAACGTGCGGGTTCAGGATGGTCGTGTGGATCGGCTTGTTGTTCTTGGAGAGCACTGCGGGGCGGCCGGGACAGCGCGGCTGGCACCGGCACCGGCAGGGAACGGGCAGGGACGGGGACAGGGACGGGGGCAGTGCAAGCGGACAGATGGCCCAGCAAAGGAGGGCTGGGGACAGGCAAACAAGGTGACCAGGACGGGCAGGCAGTGGGCAAGAGACAGGGGACAGGGAAGAGGCAGGAGGGATCGGGCTGGGCTGGACAGGGCCTGGAGGGGCAGGGCAGGTGAGACGGGCAGGTGTCGCGGGCAGCTCGGGTACTCACAGTTCTCGAAATAGAAGCGGTGGAAGTCCATCCCCTCCACCAGGTTGCCCAGTGCCTCGGGCTCAAAGGAGGTGAGCCCCGGGTCGCAGATCTTCCTGCGGGCGGCAGGTGAGAGTGGCCCCGCCCGGCTCCACCCACCCAGCCGCCCCCGGCCCCGCCCGGCTCCACCCAGCCGGCCCCGCCCCGCCCGCCCCCGGCCCCGCCCGGCCCCACCCAGCCGGCCCCGCCCCACTCACGCGTAGGCCTCGAAGTCGCCGTTGTTGACGGCCTCGATGAGCTGCTCCGTGATCTTGATGATCTCCTGCTTGCGGGCTGGGGGCACGCCACTGTCACCGCCACGCCCCAGCCCCGGGGACACCGTCCGGGGGGGGGTGGACACGGGACATGAGGGGAGGCTTGGGGACAGACACAGGGACGGACAGACAGACCTTGGGGGCAGAAAAACCTTGGGGACAGACAGACAGACCATGGGGATGGACCACGGGGACAAACAAACACAAGGACCTCGGGGACAGACAGACGGACCATGAGGGCAGACAAGACAGGCCACAGGGACACACACAGGGACCTCGAGGACAGACACAGAAACTATGGGGACAGACAGACACCCCTTGGGGACAGACAGGGACCGCTGTGCTCCCAGGACCCCCACAGCTCTGCCACACCAGTATTCACAAGTCTCACTGCCAGCCCAGTGCCAGCCCTGCATGTCCCAGTGCCATCCCAGTGCCTGCTCAGCCTGTCCCAGTAGTTCCAAGTGTCTCCCAGCACTGCTCCTTCAAGTCCCAGTACATCCCAGTGCTGTTCTGGCACATCCCAGAACAGCCAGTTCCGCACTGGTGTTTCCCAGTGCCAGCCCAGTGTGTCTCAGTGCCATTCCAGTGCATCCCAGTACCCTCCCAGTTCCATACAAGTGCATCCTGATACATCCCAGTGCAATCCTAGTGCATCCCAGAGCTGCTCGTGTGCTCTGATGCTTCCCAGTGCATCCCAGTGCCAGCCCAGTGCATTCCAATACACCCCAGTTCAATCCCGCTGCATTCCAGTGACAGCCCAGTACACTCCAGTGCATTCCAGTATCCCCCAGTCCCATCCCACTGTCACTCCAGTGCATCTCAATTAATCTTACTACCATTCCACTGTATCCTGGTGCTCCCCAATCCATTCTTTTGTCACTCTAATGCGCCCCAACCACCTCAGTGCCGCTCCACTACATCCCAGTGCATCTCAGTGTCACTCCTGTGCCCTCCTAGTGTATCCCAGTGCCACCTGTCCATTCCAACACCGCCCATTTCCATCCCAGTATGTCCCAGTACACTCCAGTTTCTGTCAACGACTTCTCACCACATCTCAGTGCCAACGTTCTGTGTCTCACTGCTATTCCAGGGCATCCCAGTTCAGCCCAGTACAGCCCAGCTCTACCCAGAGCACCTCCTGGTACCATCCCAGTATGTCCCAGTATCATTGCAGTGCATCCTGGTGCCATCCCAGTGCCTTTTCAACTAAACCCAGCTGCCATTCCAGGGCCATTCCAGCGTGTCCCAGTCTATCCCATTTCCACCCAGTGCACCCCAATGCCTCCCAGTACCCTCCCAGTGCAGCCCAGCATGCTCCCAGTGTATCCTGGTGCCATCTCAATGAATCCTGGTGTCAGCCCAGATCAATTCCAGTGAGTTGGAACACTCCCAGTGCATCCCAAAACGTCCCAGTGCCATCCCAATGGATCCTGTTGCCATCCTAAACCCCACCCAGTGCATTCCAGTGCTGCCCCAGCACATCACAGTGCACCAACTGCATCTTGGTGCCATGCCAGTCCACCCCAGTTCATCCCAGTGCAATTCCAGTGCAATCCAAGGCATCCTGTGCCAATGCATCCCAGCTCTATTCAATGCATTCCATCCAGCACGCTCCCAGTGCATCCTGGTGCCATCCCAGTGCATTCCAGTGCCATCCCAGTGCATCCCATCACAGTCCCAGTGTATCCCAGTGCCATTCCAGTGCATCCTGGTGCCATCCCAGCTCCGTCTCAATGATTTCAGTGCTGCTCCAGTGCATCCCAGTGAACCAAGTGCATCCTGGTGCTATGCCAGTGCCATCCCAGTGCCATTCCAGTGCACCCACTGCATCTTAGTGCCATCCCAGCTCCACCCCAGTGCATTCTAGCACATTCCCAGTGCATCCCAATGCATCCTAGTGCCATCCTGGTGCATTCCACAGCTGTCCAGCACAGTGCCATCCTACAGTGCATCCTACAGGTCATCCCAGTACCATTCCAGTGCACCCCAATGCATACTGGTGCCATCCTAGCACCACCCCAGTGCATTCCAAGACCCTCCCAGTGCATCCCAGTGCCATTCCAGTGCATCCTAGCACCACCCCAGCTCGCTCCCAGTGCATCCCAGTGCATCCCAGTGCAGCCCAGCCGCCCCCACGCCCGTCACCTTTGGTGTCCTCGTCCTCGATGGTGGTGTTGGTGCTGTCGGAGGACTCCTGCTCGCGGGGCGGCGGCGGTGGGGGGGAGACACAAACAGGGGGTCAGAGCTGGCCCCGGGGGGCACGGGGAGGGGGGACGAGCCCGGGGGGCTCGGCAGGACCCCGGCGGGGCCGGACGGCGCGGGGGGACCCCGCTGCCCCCGCGCTCCTGGCACCCCCCCGGCCATGGCTGATGCGGGGGATGGAGGCGAGGGCGGGCAGCGGTACCTTGGCGCCGTCCCCGGGGTTATGGATTACGGTACTTTGAGGCTCCTACAGGAGAAGGGAGAGAGACAGGCGGGGTGGGGGAAGCGAGAGCCCGGAGGGGACAACGAGGGGGGACGACGGATTGAGCAGCACGTGGACAGGGGCGAGGAGAGAGACCCAGACCGGGTTTGGGAAGGGGATAGAGAGGGGGGAGAGAAGCAGAGAGTCATTAGTCCAGCAAAGCCAAATGGTTTAATTCACAGACATGGAGGGGGAAGAGAGGGGAGAAAGAGGTGGGCAGAGCCGGGGGAGAGACGCAGTGAGGCCAAAAGGATGGGCTGGGCTGGGGGGCAGCTCCGTGCCCCTGTCCTGCATCCCGGTGCCCATGGGCTCCACTCACCGTGCATCTCAGCATCCTGGGCATCTCCGTGCCTGAACCCCAACCATCCTGCTGCCTGCATCCCGAGCACTGCCCGTGTCCTTGCGCATCCCTCAGCGGGCACCCAGACCACTGCTGTGCCTGCATCCCAACCGTCCCTGTGTCTGCATCCTGAGCATCTCAGTGCCCACATCCTGAGCCACCCCAACCACAGCTTCCTGCTGCCCATCCCACCCTCAGTGTGTGGGGTGGACATCCCTTTCTCCATATCCTGCACTCACTGACCAGCCAGGCACCCCTTCCCCAGTGCACAGCACTCTGTGCCAGCTGGGCATCTCCCTGCCTGTATCCTGCCCTCATGGTTCCATGCCCTTGCTCTGCACCCCTTGTGCCATAAAGGTCACAACGGGCACACCTGCCCCCACATCCCGCACCTACCTTGCTGTTGGCACTGCCACAGCACCCCCAAATCCAGCACATGCTGCTCTAGACAGCCATGCCTTTACCCTACCGTGCCCGCTGGTCTGGATCCTGCACTTACCTCACCTGCGAGGTCACAGTCAGCAGCCCCATCCTTGTGACCTGCACCTGCCTTGCCACTGGCACTGCAGGGCATCCCCACGCCCTGCCCTCCACCCACCTGTCCATCTGTGTCACCAGGCTGTGCCTTGTCCCCATTATGGGGCAGCTGTGCCCATACCCTGCACCCACCTTGCTCCCATCCTCATGCAGTGCACCCACCTTGCGGTGCCCACGTCACAGGACACCCTCACGCCCTCGTCCTGCACCCACCTTGCTGCGCCCACGGCAGGAACATCTCTGTGTCCGTGTCCTGGACCCACCTTGTCCCTGCACGGGACACCTGCATGGGCGTGTCCTCAGCCACGCCGCTGTCCCCAGGGCCGAGGGGGACACGGGGCTGTCCCTTCACCCACCTGCTCTGTGCTGCGGGGTCCCCCTGCGCCCCCGTCCTGCACTCCCCTCTCCACGCTCGGGACCCCCCTCCCCAGGAGCGGCCGATGGGATGGGATGGGATGGGCTGTGGGATGGATCCCATGGGACGGGGGATTTGGGGTGCGGGGCGGGGGGCACCTACCAGAGCGGTGGGCGGGAGGGTCCCCTTGGGGCTGGTGACGCCGGCGCTGCCTTTGGTGCTGTTGGTCTGGGGCTGCAGGGACAGACGGGGGGCTCAGTGCCATGGGGGAAGGAGCCCCCCGGGCCCCCCCAGCCCCTCGGGCCCCTCACCTTGACGCCGTCCGCCTTCTTGTTCAGTAAGCTCTTAGCTGCTGCGGGGGGAGACAGGGTCAGTGCCCCCCTGCACGAGGGGCGCCGCAGGTCCCCCTGCCCAGAGCCCTCCCGGCCACCCCGGCTGACCCCACCCCGGGTGCTGGCAGCACCAACCCCCGTGCCACGGAGGGGAACATGCCAGCACGGGGCTGTCCCCAGCCTGGGGGAGGTCCCCATTTTAGAGGGGTGGTCCCCATGCAGGGAGGGGTGTCCCCATTCTAAGGGGGCTCCGTTTTGAGAAGTGTCCCCATGCTGGGGGTGTTCCCTTACAGGGGGGAGTCCCCATGCTGGGTGGGGGGTCCCCATCCTAGGGAATCCCCATTTTGGGGGGGTTCTCCATGCTGGGAGGGGTGTCCCCCACCTGGAGGAGTCCCCAGCCTCAGGAAGGTCCCCACCCAGGGAGGGGTTCCCCAACCTTGTGGGACCATTCTCATCCTGGGGGGTGTCCCCCTCCTAGTGGGAGGTTCCCAAACTCAGGGGGGGTCCCCGAACTTGGGGGGCTGTCCCCACCCTGGGAGGGATGTCCTCAACCTGTGGGGATCCCCATCCAGGCAGGCTGTCCCCATCCTGGAGGGAAGGGTCCCCAAACTCAGGGGGTCCCCACACTGGGGGGAGGAGGTGCCCCCAACCTGAGGGGGGTCCCCATCCTGGTGGCCCCCGCGTGGGGGGGCAGGGCTGGCTTACCTTGGAGAAATGCAGAGAGGAAAGCGAGAGAGAGGAGTGGGGAGGGGGACAAGAGAGAAACGGGGAGGGGGGAAAGGAGGAAAAGGGGAAAAACATAAAAAAAGAACATAAAAAAGATGAGTTGAGTACAGGGGGCGGGGACAGCCGCCTGTGCCCCCCTGTCTCCCTGGAGGGGGACAAGGACGGGCACGGGTACGAGCATCTGTCACTGCTACCACGACCTCTGGCCAGAGGGGAACAGGGCTGACAGGGACGTGGTGGGGCACGAGTGCTTGTGGGGGTGCGTGGAGGGCAGGGGCCGTCACCTCGAGCATCCTCGTCATCCCTCCACACTGAGGGACCCTCCCCTGGCTGGCAGCACAAGCTGGGGGGAGATGTGTGGTGACAAGCCCAGTGGCAGCAGGGCGGCGCCCATCGGCACCAGAGGAGGGGGACATGACCCACACATCCCTCCCCTGGCCCTGTGTCCCCCAGGGGCCCTAGCAGGGTGTCCCCAAGGGTCCCGGTCCCTCCTCTGAAAGCAGGCGGGCGCTGAGAGGTGGGGGTTTAAACCAGAGCCGAATTGGGGGGCCGGAGGGGGGGACCCCTGGCAGGGGGGCCAGGGGCAGCCCTGGGTGAGGGGGTGGTTTAAGACCCGCCGAGTGTTTCACGGCACCACAAACACCGGCTGCAGCTCTCAGAAGCCGTGGGGAGGCACATGCATGGGGGGACATGCATGGGGGCACATGCATGGGGGGCCATGCGGGGGGGCACATGCAAGGGGGGACATGCGGGGTGGGGACGCAGGGGGGGCACGGGGGGACACGGGACATGCAGCTTTTTGCCCCCCCCTTCATGCACCGTGTGCCCCCCCTGTGTGCATGGGGGGGTGGGAGCAGTGGGGAGGCTCAAAATCACCCCAAAACCATCCCAAAATCATCCCCCCACCCCAGCTCCCTGTGCTCACCCAGTGTGGACTGGGGATGGCACCAGGCGCACCCGGGGATGGCACCACCTGGGGATGGCACCTGGGGCTGGCACCCGTGGGTACCTGGGGACGCCGCCTGTGTGCCCCCGGGGATGGCAGCAGCGTGTCCCCTCCGGGCTGAGGCCGTCGCAGCCCGCCTCGGGGGCGGGGGCGTTCAGGGACCCCTCCCCGGGGCCGGGCGCGGGGGCAGCGGGGGCAGCGGCGTCTCTCGGTGCCAGCAGGGAGGGAGCGGCTGCGGGGCAGTGCCGGGGGCCATGCATGCGCTCCGATTTCCGAGGAGGGCACCCGAAACCCGTTGGGGAGGTGGGAGGCAGGGAAGAGGACGGGCGGGACAAGAGGGGGGCGACGTGGGGATGGAGGGTCCGGGGACACACAGAGACCAAGCGGGGCCGGGGGGCCGGGGGCCCTTTGCGGACGCGTCTACCTTGTTCCACCAGCCCCAGCGGGGCCCCGGCAGCGGCCGCCGACATGGTGGGAGGAGCGGTGGTCTGTCTGCCCACTGCCGGAGGGCCGGAGAGAGAGAGAGGGAGCGGAGCTCCTGTTAGGGGGCGGCGGGGCCGGCCGGGACCCCCGCCCTCCCCCCCCCCAGAGAGAGCTCTCGGGGCGCCCCTCACCCGGCCCCAGGCCTGGGGGGGCTGCGGTGTCCGTGCCCCTGCCCGCGGGGACACGCGGGGACCACCGCGCTCTACCTGCTGCCGTGTGTGCGTGGGGCGGGGGCGCCGCCGGCCCCACCGCGGCTACCACATGCCCCGTCCTCACCGATGGGGAAAAAATGGGTGGGGGGGTTAAGGAAGGGAGGGGAGAAAGAGAGAAAGACAGCGAGATAGAGAGAGGGGGGCACCGGCCCGGGGGGGGGGCGTGGAGGGGGCACTGCGGCCCCCGGCCCCCCCGGCCAGGGCGAGCCCCCCCTTACCTGAGAAGTTCCTGGTGGCCAGCATGGTGGTGAGGATGGCACCCTGCGGGGAGGGACAGCGTGAGCCGGAGAGGGGCTGGGGGGCCGTGGGGTGGGCGAGGGGCGGGGGGCAAACGGGCGATGGCATGGGCGGTGCAGGGTGGGGCCCACAGGGCTGGCACTGCCACGCATGATGGGAAGGGACTGTGCCCCATGGAAGGGCACAGGAAGGCCCTGAAGGGCATGGGGGCAGGAAGATGCCGGGTTCTGCCACCGTACTAGGGTACCAGGTGCTGCCACAGCGGGCAGGGCAGGGAAATGTCCCACAGTGGGCAGGGCAGGGGTCCCACAGCGGGCAGGGCAGGGAAATGTCCCACAGTGGGCAGGGCAGGGGTCCCACAGCAGACAGGGCAGGGGTCCCACAGTGGGCAGGGCAGGGAGGGTCCCACAGTGGGCAGGGCAGGGAGGGTCCCACAGCAGACAGGGCAGGGGTCCCACAGTGGGCAGGGCAGGGAGGGTCCCACAGCGGGCAGGGCAGGGAGGGTCCCACAGTGGGCAGGGCAGGGAGGGTCCCACAGCAGACAGGGCAGGGGTCCCACAGCGGGCAGGGCAGGGGTCCCACAGTGGGCAGGGCAGGGAAATGTCCCACAGTGTGCAGGGCAGGGGTCCCACAGCGGACAGGGCAGGGAGGGTCCCACAGCAGACAGGGCAGGGGTCCCACAGTGGGCAGGGAGGGTCCCACAGCAGACAGGGCAGGGAGGGTCCCACAGCGGACAGGGCAGGGAGGGTCCCACAGGAGAGCCCCATGGAAATGAGAGGCAGGGTGGTGTCCCCAGCACTGCCCCCAGCCCACAGCTCCCCAGCAGCCCCCTCACCTTGAGCTTCCTCCGGGCGTTGAACTTTTTCAAGCACTCCACTGTCTCCTGCCTGTGCATCATGGAGGCCACGGTGGAGCGTTGCTGCGGGGACAGGGGCGTCAGCACCGGGTGCCGGGGCAGCGCCGTGGGGGTGCCAGGCCCGGGGGACCCCTGCACTTACGCAGACCCACGGGTGCTTGAGGGCCTCGTGGGCTGTGATGCGCTTGGCGGGGTTGATGGTCAGCATCTGGTTGATGAGGTTTTTGGCTTCGGGGGTGACCGTGTCCCACTCAGGCGAAGGGAACTGGGGGAGCACGGGGACAGGGGGGGGACAGCTGAGGAGGGGCAGCCCCATGGCCCCCACATCCCCACACGTCCCCAGCCAGCACCAAAGACAAACCCACAGCTGCAGATCAGCTGCGGCTCCCAGAAGGTTCCGGAATTAATGGGCCGGGGCACCGGGCACTTACGTCGTAGGCGCCAGCCTTGATCTGTTGGTAGAGTTTGTGCTGGTCCTCGTCCCAGAAGGGCGGGTAGCCCACCAGCAGGATGTACAGGATGACCCCTGGGCCGGGGAGAGTGGGGTTAAGGGATGCAGGGACCCCAGACCACCCTGGCTCCCTCAAAGGTGTCCCCGTGACAAATCAAGCATTCCACACGTGGGCTGTCCCTGTGCTGCCAGGATGGCACAGGCAGTGTGGCACTGCCAGGCACATGGCACGGGATGGCCCCGGGATGGGGTCAGAGCTGGAACACGAACTGGGACCAGCACAGAAATGGGATGGGGAAAAGGGCGATACTAGGATGGGCATGGGCTAAGACTGGAATGGAGCCTGGAAAGTGCCAAACGGGAGTGGGATGGGATCAGAAAGGGACTGGGCAGTGATGGGGCAGGGATAGGATGGGATTGGGCAGGGACAGGCAGGGACTGGCTCGTACCACATGCCCAGATGTCCACGGGTTTGCCATAGGCCTCTTTGCGCAGCACCTCGGGGGACAGGTAGCCAGGTGTGCCTGCAAATCCTGGGACAGGGACAGAGAGAGCGTGAGTGAGGAGAGACAGATGAGCCACAAGGGGAGAGGACAAGGACAGGACACGGCACTGGGACGTGGGGCAGGGATGTGCTGGGCAGGGGTGGGCAGGGAGCAGGGTGCAGAGGGCACAGGGCAGGGACAGGGTGGGTTTGGGATGGGGCTGGGGTGGGCTCGGGGCAGGGACAGCAGGAACAGAGCAGGGACTCAGGGGATGTGCAGGGACCCAGCAGACACAGCACAGGTGCCCAGAGCAGTGGGCAGGGGCTGTGGGGGACAGGGGGACACCAGCACTCACCAAACCAGGCCTGCTGATCCCCCTGCACCTCGATGGCGAGGCCAAAGTCCGCCAGCTTCACTGCTGCCCCTTTGCACTTGCTGGCCAGGAGCAGGTTCTCGGGCTGCACAGGGAGCACCAGCACGGGGCACAGACGGGGGGACAGAGAGCAGGGATGCAGCAACCACAGAGGGGCTTTACTGCTGCCCTTGCCCAGGTCCTGCCCTCGGCTGGCTCTGTGCTGTGGGGCTGCGGCCGTGGGTGCCCGCTGCCAATGGTGCCGCTGGCACAGCCCCACAGCCAGCTCAGGGTCCGCCTGTGTCTCACTGGCCTCAGCCCAGCATCCCCCCATGCCACCATCCCCGTGTGTCCCCATGTCCCTCTGTTCCCCCTGTGTCCCACCATCCCCCTGTGCCCCACTGTCCCACCATCCCCATGTGTCCCTCTGTCCCCCCGTGTCCCTCTGTCCCCTTGTGTCCCACCATCCCTGTGTGTCCCACTGTCCCCATGTCCCTCTGTCCCCCTGTGTCCCTCTGTCCCCCCGTGTCCCACCGTCCCTGTGTGTCCCTCTGTCCCCCCATGTCCCTCTGTCCCCTTGTGTCCCACCATCCCTGTGTGTCCCACTGTCCCCCTGTGTCCCTCTGTCCCCATGTCCCTCTGTCCCCCCGTGTCCCACCATCACCCTCCGTGTCCTGCCCTGTCCCCCAGCCAAGCTCCAGCTGCTCCCCCCCCGTGCCCCCATCCATTTCCATCCCCACAGCTCACACTCCCCCTGGGGCAATGGCAGCTGGGGGCTGCAGTGGGACCCCCCAGCAGTGCAGAACTGTGACACAGCTGGGGGACAGGTGTGCACCCCAGGAAAGGTGGATGGGGATCCCCAAAGCCCCAAGATCCCAGTGAGCCCCAGAACCCGCCAGGCCAGGGCAGCCCCGGGTTGTGGGGACCCCAGGAACCGGGCAGGGGATGGATGGGGGTGGGGGACACACTTACCTTGAGGTCCCTGTGGACCACCCCCATCTGGTGACAGTGCAGGACAGCCTCCAGGATCTGCTGGATGCAGTGGCTGCGTGCAAATGGGAGGGGGTCAGAGGCACGCTGCCCCCCGCCTGCCTCACGCCCTGCACACCACCTGCACCCCCAGAGCAGCCCCTGTCCCTCTGCACCCGGGGGAGCTGACAAAAACCAGCGGTGACCTTGGATTTGCATGCAGGAGAACCTCTCTGTACCCCTGCCGGGGGCTCAGCCCGGGGGCATCACCCCTGGGGGGTCACACAGAGGGGTTACCCTGGGGACAGCCCCACCTGGGGTGGCTCGGTGCCTAGGGGACACCTGTGGGGACGTCACAGCCTGAGCAGGGGTCATCCCTGAGCGTGCCATTCCTTCCTGGGGGCACATCCCTGTCTGCGAGTCATCCCTTGGGGTCACCCCTGGGGTGTCATCCCAGGGATGTCACTGCAAGGGGGTCGCTGAGAGGGGTCACACCTGTGGGATCATCCCCTGGGGTCACACCTGTGGGATCATCCCCTGGGGGTCGCTGAGAGGGGTCACACCTGTGGGATCATCCCCTGAGAGTCACACCTGTGGGATCATCCCCTGAGGGTCACACCTGTGGGACCATCCCCTGAGGGTCACTGAGAGGGGTCACACCTGTGGGATCATCTCCTGGGGGACACACCTGTGGGATCATCCCCTGAGAGTCACACCTGTGGGATCATGCCCTGGGGGTCACTGCCTGGGGTCACACCTGTGGGATCATCCCCTGGGGGTCACTGCCTGGGGTCACACCTGTGGGATCATCTCCTGGGGGACACACCTGTGGGATCATCCCCTGGGGGTCACACCTGTGGGACCATCCCCTGGGGGTCACTGAGAGGGGTCACACCTGTGGGATCATCCCCTGGGGGTCACTGAGAGGGGTCACACCTGTGGGATCATCCCCTGGGGGTCACTGCCTGGGGGTCCCTGCCTGGGCTCACCCCCCAGCGCCCACCAGGTGAGCTCCGCCCTGGGCACAGAGCCACGGGGGCCACCCCAGTGGTGTTTCTGTGCCCCCCCGTCCCCCACGGGAGCCCCCCGTCCCTGCTGCCGCCCAGACACGGGGGTCCCCCAGACAGGACTGACGGGGAGGGGGGAACAGGGGATGGGGCGGCGGATGGAGACGAGACAAGAAAGAAAGAGGGAAAGAGCGAGGGGATGAGAGCCTGAAATGGGGGTGAAGGGGGGCCCCGCTGGCTGGGGGAGCGGGGGCACTGGGGGGCACCTCCCTGTGAGGGGGGGGCAAAAAAGGGGGCTCAGGGAGAAAAAAGAGTGAGGAGAAAGGCCCAGAGCAGAGCGGGGTCCTGAGGAGCGGAGGGGGCCGGGGAGCGGGGGCAGCGCGGGCGGGGGCAGCGAGGGGGAAATGGCCCCCCCGGCCCCCCCCAGATACTGACCTGCGGCTCCCTCTGCTCAGGGGCAAAGTGATGGGTGGGAGGAACGCGGGCAAAGAGCTCATGGACACAGTGACTGCAAAACAGAACGGGGGGCGGGCGGGGCGGGGGGGGCGGGGGAAGGGCAGGAGAGGGCAAAGGGGGCGAGGGGGGGCAGGATGGAGGGGCACGGGTGGGAGACGGGGGCGGGATGGGGTCAGGGTGAGGTAAAGGGGGTGGGAATGGGGGGCAGGTTGGCGGGGGGGGGATGAGGTAAAGGGGTGGGGGCAAGAAGTGAGAGGCCGGGGTGTGGGGACAGGTTGGGGGCAGAGGGGTGGGAGAAAGAGGCAGGAGAGGGGCATGGGAGGATAGGAGGCATTTCGGGGGCAAGGACGGGTGTGGGAGGCAAAACAGAGGGCAAGGGCCAGGGGGGCAGCGAGCGGAGGGCAGCGGTGGGACGGACGGACACACAGATGGACACACGGACACGCACAGAGCCCGAGCAACGAGTGATGGGAGACGAGAGGGACAGAGGGATGGGGGAATGGATGGAGGAGGTGAGGGGCACGAGGGGCACGGGGACGGGGGGGGCGGAGATGGGGGGAACGAGAGAGGGGGAGAAACAAATGTTGTGAAAGCCCAGAGACCACGGGGGGGGCACACGGCGGCACACAGGGCACGGGGCTGGCACGGCACCGAGGGGCCCGGGGCCCCCGCCTGCCCCCGGCCCCCGGCACGGGGCTCGGCAGCGCCGGGGCTCGGCGGCAGGGGGGGAGCGCGGGGGTGCAATATGGGGGTGCCCCAGCCGGATGGAGGGGCTGCCCCCCCGCCTGCCTGGCTGCGCTGCCCCGTCCCTGCAGGGCACGGCGCACGGGGCACGGGGCACGGTGCCCGGCGCTGCGCGGGGCCGAGCGCTCACCTGGCATCGGCCTCACTGTAGTACTCCCGCGCCACGATGTCCTCAAAGAGCTCGCCGCCCGTCACCCTGGAACACAGCCGGGCCCCGCATGAGCCCGAGGGCCCCCGGCATCCCCCGAGCCCTCCCGGAGCTCCGGGAGCTCCTGCCGCACTCACAGGTCAAAGACGAGGTAATGGAAGCCCTCCTCGGAGATGCTGTCGTGGAGCCGCACTGTGGGGACCAGATGGGGACAGGCTCAGCCTCAGGCGCCCCCGAGCCCGGGTCCCCTCTCCCAGCCACTGCCGGCGCCCCTCGGGGTGCCCCAGCGGTGCCAGCCCCGTCCCCGGTCACTCACCGATGTTGGAGTGCTTGAGCAGCCGGCAGATCCGCGCCTCGCGCTCCAGCTTCTGGTGATCTAGGGGGGCACAGGTCAGGGGGGCCCCTCCCCGGCCCTGCATCCCCTCACCTGCCCGGCCCTGCATCCCCTCACCTGCCCGGCCCTGCATCCCCCTCACCTGCCCTGCACCACCCTCACCTGCCCGGCCCTGCATCCCCCTCACCTGCCCTGCATCCCCCTCACCTGCCCTGCATCCCCTCACCTGCCCGGCCCTGCAGCCCCCTCACCTGCCCTGCATCCCCCTCACCTCCCCGGCCCTGCACCCCCTCACCTGCCCGGCCCTGCAGCCCCCTCACCTGCCCTGCAGCCCCTCACCTGCCCGGCCCTGCAGCCCCCTCACGTCACCTGTCCCCAGCCCAGCCCCAGTGAGAGCAGCCCAAGATGCCCCTGAGGGAGCCACGTGGCTCTGTGGGTGTGCAGGTATGCACTGGGGGGGGGCGGCACCTGTGAGCTTGTGCACGCGTGCCTGGGTGTGCAGGTGTGTACAGGTATGGGTGGGCTGTGCACGTGTGTACAGGTAGGGGTGGGGTGTGCATGTGGATACAGGCATGCACAAGCTGCAGGTGTGCACAGGTGTGCACATTCACGTGTGGGCCCGTGTGTGGGGCTGTGCATGCCGGTACACAGGTACAGATGGGAGGGCACATGTGTGCAAGCACCTGTGGCTGTACCTGCGTGTGGGTGTGCAGGTGTGGTGGGTATCCCTACCCTGCAGTTGTGCACACACGCGGGTGTGCCTGCGTGTGGATGTCCCTCTGTGCACCTCTGTGTGCAGCCAGACAGCTCCGTGGCTGTACCTGCGTGCACAGGTACACGTGTGTGTGTGGCTGCACCGTGTGCATCGCTGTACCTGTGTTTGTACGGGATGTGGAGTGTGCAGCTGTTCCCCCGTGCGTGGTGGTTCCTGCATGTGCAGGTGTGTGCACATCTGTGCAGCTGTGTGTGTGTGCAACTCTACATGTGTGTGCCTGCAACAGCCACTGTATGAGTGCACATGTGTACCTGTGTGTGCAGCTGCATTTCTGGGTGTGTCTGCATTCAAGGGCACACAGACCTGCGCACAGATGTGCACACAGCTCACACACAGGTGTGTGTGCACTGCTCACACCTGTGCACACAGCTCCAGCCACAGACACACGTGTGCACACACAGAACACTCACACGCCCCCTGTGCCACTCTGTGCTGCCTCTTATCCAAGTGCACACCCTAAACCTCCACACCCCCACACGCTGTCACACATCCCACACCTGCAAACACCTGCACACACCTGCACACCCCCACTGCCGAGCTGTGAGCACACCCCACCCCACCCCACAGGCACCCACTCTGCTCACAGCTGTGCACACACAGCAGCGCTCACCCTCGTGTGCAAGCACACACTCACACACTGTTGACATGTGCACACCTGCCTGCACACCGAGCACACACACTCAGGTGTGTGTGTACCCCCACTGCTCATTGTGCAAACCCACCATCACACACACCCCCATGTAGACACACCTGTGCACACACACGGCTCACACCTGTGCATGCACACCCTCCTCCCCATCCACTTACACCTGTGTACCTGCAGGGCACCCATACCTTAGGGACAGGTGAGGTTCTGAGGGGCCTCGGGGGAGGCAGCAGGGGGTAACGGGGATGGACAGGGCCAGACCCCACCCCAGAGCATTCACCCCTCCCTCCCACCAGCACCACTGGGGTCACAGCTGTCACACCTGCCATGGGCACCACAGGTAGCCCGGCTGTCGTGGCACCAGGGGTACCAGAGGTGTTACAGGTGCCATGGCCACCAGGGGTATCAGATGTCACAGGTGCCATGGCCACCAGGGGTACCAGGGGTGTCACAGGTGCCATGGCCACCAGGGGTATCAGAGATGTTACAGGTGCCATGGCCACCAGGGGTATCAGAGGGGTCACAGGTGTCACAGGTGCCGTGGGGCCGTCCCAGGCGCCAGGGGTATCAGGGGTGTCACAGGTGCCATGGCCACCAGGGGTACCAGGGGTGTCACAGGTGCCATGGCCACCAGGGGTATCAGAGGTGCCATGGCCACCAGGGGTATCAGATGTTACAGGTGCCATGGCCACCAGGGGTGTCAGGGGTATCAGAGGTGCCATGGCCACCAGGGGTATCAGATGTTACAGGTGTCACAGGTGCCGTGGGGCCGTCCCAGGCACCTGGCCTGTCTGGGAGTGCCCCGGGGTGGCAGAGGGGTGCCGGCAGTGCCAGGCTCCCGGGGTCCTACCTCTGGCAGAGAGCTTTTTGGTGTTGATGATCTTGGCAGCGTACTCATGGCCAGTGCAGAGCTTGACGCAGCGCCGGACGACCGAGAAGGCTCCCCTGGGGAGGGCGAGGCTCAGCGCGGCCCCGAGCGCCGGGGGGCGTGGGGGCGGCCCCGCCGTGACTCAGCACGCGGGTCGGGGGGCTGCGCCCGCCGTGACTCAGCACGGGGGGTGAGCCCCGGCCCGGGGGTGGCGGGAGGGCCCTGGCACACGGGGCCCTGGCACACGGGGCCCTGCCGGGGGTGGCTTTGGGAAGGGGGGGGGGGGGGCTGGGAGCCACGGAGCATCGCGGGAGGGGGGGTCGCAGGAAGGATCCAGCACCGGCAGCTCGTTGCCATGGGAACAGCGGGTGGCCCGGATGGCAGCGGTGGCCGTGGTGGCGGCGATGGTGAGGATGGCAGTGGCGGTGACAGCGGTGACAGCGGTGGGGCTGGCAGGGGGCACAGCACCCAGCTCTGAGTATGGGGAGCTGCCAGCCACCAGCTGTCCCCCCCAGGGACAGGGACAGAGATGGGAAAAGCAGGGTCGTGCCCGTGCCAGGCAGAAGCACCGGCAGCCCCTTCAGGTGCCATCAGCTCCTGTCCCCCTTCCAGGACCCGTGTCCCTGCACGTCCCCTGCCTGTCCCTTGCTGGGGGGGCCAAGGCAGCCCCAGGGCACGCAGAGGAGATTCCCGGGAAGGATGGGGACATGGCTGGGGCCAGCACCACCCCAGGCCTGCCATGGAGAGGGAGCCGTGTGGGATGTGTGCCCTGGGAGGGGAGCGGGGCCTGGCTGTCCTCTGCCACCGCCCCATGTCCCCATGTCCCCAGGCACCACGGGCCCCATGCTGGCCAAAACAGGGGGATGCTGTCACCGCCAGGGGAAAAGTGGGGGCTCCCAGGGCCCTGACCCCTCCCTTCCCCACGTGGCCCCCAGGACAGGCGACACGGTGGGTGCCAGTCCCTGGGGGGGGCACGCTGTCCTGGCCCGAGCCGTGCCTCAGTTTCCCCCCGGCGAGAGCAGTACCCCCCCCGGTGATGGGGGGACACATGCGCGATGGCTGGCAGGCTACACCGAGAGATGGGAAGGGGGAAACAGGACCACGTTGCCATGGCAACCAGGATGGGCTGGATTTTGGGCAGACCGAGAGAACAGCCCCCGATTGGCACCATGTTCCCCCTGCTGGCACCCCCAAAGGGACTACAGCCACCCCTGCAAAACCTTCCCCCCATCTAGGGAGGGGGTGCAACCCCTCACAAAGGGTCAGACCCCCTCCCCGCTCCCCTCGTTTTACCCCCAGCTGATCCCTGCCCGTGGATGGGGGGGAAAACTGCATCCCCATGGCCCTGGGGGCAAATGAACCCCCCAAAAGAGCTCCTCTCCAGCTCCCCACAACACCCACCCGAGGGGGGCACGATGGGGGGCACAGCCGGGGGGCCTGGAGGGATTCAGGGCAGCAGAGGGGCCCTGGGAGTCTTTGAGGCCCGGGGGGCCCAGGAGGGCTGGAGTCTGTAAGGACCCGAAGGGGGAGTGGATTTGGGGAGTTATATAAGGCCCAAAAGGGTCTAATAGGGGATGGGGGGAAGAGGGTCTAAAAGGACCAGGGGGGAGAGGGATGGGGGGGGCAGGGGGGGTCTGTGGAGATGGGGGAGGGCCTGTGGAAATGGAGGGGCTGGAGGGATGGGGAAATCCATCAAGATGAGGGGCAAAGGGGTCCTGAAAAGGGAGGAGGATCTAAAAGGAGCAGGTGCCTATAAATACTCAAGGATGGAAAATTGGGGGGGGGCGCAAATGGGGGCTGTAAGGACTCGGGAGGGGGGACTGGGGAGGGTGGAGGATTTGGTAGGGACTGAGGGGGATATAAGGACTGGAGGGGGTGGGGGTTTGGGGGGGATCTGGAGGGATGGGGATCTATAAGGACCAGGGAGGGGGGGTCTGAAGGATGGGGGGGCTCAGTGAGAATGGAGGCAAAGGGGCTTTAAGGACGGAGGGGTCTGCAGGAGGCAGGGGCAGGATTAGCAGTGCTGGGGGAATCTGTGAAAATGGTGGGGGTTGAGGAGGAATTGGGGGTCTGTGAGGATGGAGGGTCCATGGGGTCAAGGGCAGCTCTAAGGACTGAGTGGGGGTCTCCAGGGACAGGAGATTGGGGACTGCAGGGGATCGGGAGGGATGGAGGAGGGCTCTGGGGTGACCGGGGCCAGGGGATGAGGACAGACGGGGGAGCCTAAAGGTGAGGGTCCATGAGGATGGGCAGCAAGGGGGCTGCAGGGACCGGGGAGGCTACGGGGAGGGGGGCCCAGAGGAGCCGAGGGGTCCGGGCAGCCGGGGAGGGCTGCAAGGCCCCAGGAGGGGGCGGTATAAGGGGTGGGGGCCGTTGGGGGGGGCAGGGCCAATACCGGGGGGAGGGCAGTACCGGGGGGGGGGAGCTGGGCAGGGCCGGTCCCGGGGGGGTGGGCTGGGGGGGGGCCGGTCCCGGGGGGGGCGGGGGGGGGCCAGTCCCGGGTGTCCCATCCCGGGGGGGGAGGAGGGGGGGGGGATGCGTCACGTCTGCACCGAGCGGCTCCCGGAGCCCCGGGCAGCGCCCCCCGCCCCCGCCGCGCCCCGGGGCCGGGGCCGGGGCCGGGGCCGCCGCCCTTACTTGCCGATCTCCTCGTAGAGCTGGTACTCGTCGGTGAAGCGGGTGCAGGGCACGGTGGTGGCCATGCTGCCGCCGCGGCGCGCCGCAATGAGCCGCCCCGGCACCGGCTCCGCTCGGCTCCGGCTCCGCCCGGCGCGGGGGGGCGGGGGGAGGCGCCGGCCGGGGGAGGCTCCAGCCCGGGACAGCCCCCGCCGCCCCCCGCCCCGCCCGGGATCCCCCAGCCCCCTCCCGGCACCCCCGCCGCGGAGCTGCCCCCGCACGCCGGGGGATCCCCCCGCCCGCCGCGAGCGCCCCGCGACCGGACCCCCGAGCCGGGACCCCCTTACTGCAAACTGCCCCGGCAGAGGGAGACCAGGCCCCCACCCCTAAAGGCCCTTCCCGAGAGTCCCCCATAAATAACCCTGTGTCCGGGCTCCCTCCGACCGATCCCCCCAAGGACCCCAAATCCACACTCCCCGCAACAGGACGCAGACCCAGACCTCTCTCAAGAACCTCACAATCCCCCCCAAAGGAATCCCAACCCGCAGCCCCTCCGGATCCCACATTCTCCCCCTAAACAGCCCCAGTATCCAGATAACCCGCTCAAAGACCCCCCCCATCCCCGCCCTGCCTTCTCCCCCCGCGGGGAATCCCCCCGTTCCCCCCAACCCCAAGCGCCCTCCTCCCGCACCACTGTCACCCCAAACAACCCTGCCAGGCTCCAACGCCTCCCCGAGCACTGCACCCGGCAGGGGTCGGGGCGGGACAGAATCGCCCCGTGCCTCCCCCAAGGGCACCTTGGAGCCCCCCGGTGCCGCAGCACAGCGCGGGGGACACGCAGGGGCCGCCCCGGGGGCAGAGCGGCCGCAGGGCCGGGGGCAGCGGCGTCCCCCCGCCCCGGAGGGTGCCTGGGCGGGCGGTGGGCGCGGGTGGGCGGCGGGCGGCTGGCGCTGCCGTTGCCATGGGGACCGCGGGTGGGCGGCGGGGGGCCGGGGGGGCCCGGTGAGCGCATCGGCACCGGGAGATGCCGGCACTGGGTGGGTGACACCTCGGGCGGGGGCGGCATCCCCAGAGCACCCACCGTGTGGAACCCAGCCCGCCGTGGGGATCCCAGAGCCACCCCCCTGCCCCACGGACACGAAAATCCAGCGCCTCTCCCCAGGGATCTCACACCACACCCCGAGGAGTCCAAAATCTAGCCCCCCTCCCGCGGGATCCCACATTCCAACACCCCCACACCCAAGTAACCCCATAAATCCGGCCCTCCTTCGGGTATCCTACACCAAGCCCCTCCCAGGGATGGCAGAATTCACTCCCTCCACCCCCAGGAGTCCTATATCCACACCCCGATGGACCCCCAAAAATTCCACTCTCCTCCAGGAATCCCATATCCACCACAACACCCACCCCAGTGTCTGGAGCCCGTGCTGGCAGACAGACAGACAGACAGACAGACAGACACCCCGGGCTCGGTGCCCCCGTCCTTGTCCCCTAAGCAAGGTGATGCTGGAGAATCGGGCACACTCATCTCCCCTGGTGGCACCGAGTCACTCACAGGCCCCTCGGTGACATGTCTTTATTGCAGGCTGGGGGTGAGGGGTGGGCAACGGGCCGGGGACCCCCAGCCCACACACCCCGGGGGGAGGGCTGGTGGAAGCTGTGAGAGCCAGGCTGGGCGTGCTGGGGCCTCCTCTCCCAGGCAGACCCCACCCTCAGACAGACCCCCAATTACCATGCCAGGGAAACCCGTATGTTTCAGGGGCTCCTGCCCAGCTGCTGGCCATGAGGGGTGGGCCTGCAGCCCCCCCAAACGCCAGTGCTGTGGGGAGCACCCCTGCTGCTCCCTGACACAGGGGGAGCAAACCCCAGCGGATGGCTGTGGCCTCTGCCCACTCCCGGGTGTCCTGACCCCGTCCAGTGAGGACGTGAAGGAGGGGGAAGCCAGGAGAAAGCCTCCCCCGGGGCAGCATGGCCCCCTTGGGACACCCTGGAGTGGGGCTGGCGAGAGGATTTGGGGGTGCCAGGTGGGCAGGGTGCTGGCAGAGGCAGGCAGGGGCAGGCTTCCCCATCCCCACTGCCCGTACCCAGCACCCATCTCCACCTGTGAGGGGCAAAGCTGCCCCGTGCCAGGGCAGGGAGGGCTCTGCATCCCCAGAAACCCCAAAAGCAGTATCCTCCTCCACCAAAAACAATAACTATGCCACCCAACGCGACCCAACACGCTCCCTCTATTCCAGAAAAACATGGAGCAGCTCGAGGTGAGGGGAGGGGAGAGGAGGGGAGGAGAGGGGTCCTGGTGCCCAGGTTGCCGTGGTGACAGGATGTAAATCTGCCCACTTCCTCAGGCTTCCCCTCAGAGCACGGACGGGCTGGCAGCGTGGATCAGTGAGTCCCGGGCACTGGCGCTGGCTGGGAGGATCCTGGTGGGCATCCAGGGGCGGGCACGTCGCCTCTCCCCGCTTTATTTCTCAGTTGTTTTTGCCGCTGTCAAAACTGGACGGCGCCGGGGGAGATGTTGAACATGGAGGGGTCGAATTTCTGGCCACGGAACGGCGAGCCCTCGGTGTCCCAGCCCTTCTTTAACATCTCATGCACCTTCTGCAAAGAGGCGTCCGTCAGCCCGGGGTGACGCCACGCTGCTCCCCGCGCCCCCTGCTCTCTGCAGCTCATCCCACAGGCCCTGGGGCTGCGCGGCCACCTGACCCGCGGGAAGGGGTGTGGGCAGCAGTGCCCCTTCCTGCCTGGCTGGCAGTGGTCACTGCCAGGGGGGGCACACACCATTTCTGTGCCCAGACAGCGCCCAGGGCAGCACCAGGCAGCTCCTGGGTCGGGCTGAGCCCAGACCCATGTGGGTGCAGCCCTGAGCAGGGCCAGCTGGGGAAAGAGGCTCAGGGATGTGGGGCCCACCCCTGGCTTACGGGCACTTGCCAGGGTGCCAGGAAGGGGAAGGCAGGAGTGCATGGCAAAAGATTGATCAGCAGAACCTGACCCCCCCCAAATGTTAGTGTGGGGGGACAAATGAAGAGCTCTGAGATGGAGCAGAGCCATGGGGCCCCTTTTCCTGGGGATGGGACCCTTGAAAGGCCCGGTGGCACAAAGCAGCCAGCACCTACCAGCTCATGGCTCTGGGGCTTGCCCTGCAGCTTCTGGTGGTAGTCAAAGGTGAGGCGATCCAGCACGGCGTGCTCCTCCTCGTCCACCGTGGCCATGGAGCGCTCCTTGTTGATCTTGTCGATGTCGATCTGCTCCTCGCCCTCCAGGATGGCATTCCACCAGTACTCATCCCCCTTGTTCAGGCTGATCTGGGGACAAGCTGTGGGTCAGCGAATGGGGGGAGCAGCCCCTGTCCTGGCCAGGATGTGGCTGGTACCCCTGCCCACCTCACAGCTCCATGGCAGGGATGCAGAGCTCGGCTGACAGCAGCATGGCGCTTGCCCACCAGTGGCAGTCAAGCTCACACTAATCCAGCCTCACAGCTAGCAGAGGGGTGGCATGCTCGTGCCTCCCTCCCCCAGCAGCCAAAGGCTTTGCACAACCCTGCTGTGGGCCCCCACAGCCCCAGCTCACACCCTGAGGATGAAATCTCAGCCCACGCTACAGCTCCAAGTTGGGACCAGTGTCCCCCAGCAGTGGCTGGGGGTGACACTGGCCTGGGGCCACACGGTCAACACAGCAGCAGTGTCAGAGCCCAGCACTGTGGGATGAGGAGGCTGTGTCTGGTGGAGTGTGGGGTCAGGGACTCTGGTGTGGCAGTGCAGCCATCTTGCCTTTCCCTAACCTAGAAGGAAGCTTGGCCTCAGCTCCCCTGGCTCTGGCTGGTGGGTGGCAGCACGGGTGGCAGAGGAGGCAAGGACATCACCTGCTGCTCTGTGCCACCCCTGCTGACTGCCAGCACCTGCTTCCCGTGGCACCACAGCTCAGCAGCAGCCCCGGAGGGATGGACAAGAAGAGGGGATATCTCCCTGCTCCAGCCAACACCCTCAGCGGGAAAAGCCATCTTGATGGCAGTGCCTTGAACAGAGCTGGCTGGCCAGCAGGGCTGTGCTGAGGCCAGCAAGGGGCATCCTGCAACGGCAACTCCAACTTGCTTTCAGCTTTTCCAGGAAGAGTGGGCTCCTTCCTCCCATGTTATTTTAGCACTAATCCCAGCAGCAGGGCAGATTTATGGCATTCGTCGGCCTCTGCAAAATCATCAATAAAGGCAGACAATACAATTTGCTCAAACCTCCCAGGAAGCTCAATAGCTCCGGAGGGGAGAACACGGACAGCCATTCCTGTTACGGAGCCAAGCTTCTCCGTGGTGTGAAGAAAAGGAACCAATTAATACAGGAGGGGGTGGCTGGGGTTTAATCCTTCTGGGAGAGCAGAGCCGGTAAAATATTCCAGCTTGGGGAAGGCGTTAGTTTTTCCAGCTAGACAGGCATGCTTGTTCTCTTTTTAATTGCACAGTTCCACTTTGGAGGGGAGGGAGAGCCACCGAGGGTTTGCTCCTGGGCTTCCCAACCCTGGGTGGGCAGGTGGGGGAGCCCCCAGAACATCACCCTGAGACAGAAAGCAAAGCAGAAGGGCAGCAGCCCTGACTGTCCACACTTGCAGCAGGAGCACCCTTCGGGCTCCTCAGGTTTGGAACAGGAGGGATGACCCCATGATGCTGCTGGCAAGCTGTGAACTTCCCCAGTGAGGGCTCTCAGCAGTACGGGGAGGGCAGGGCTGAGCACCATGAACTGCATCCCCTCAGCCTCATGGCTCACAGGATGGCAAGCCGAGACTGCAACAAACGTTCAAGGCAGGACTTGCTGACAAAAGCCCAAGCGTGGAAAACAAAGGCTGAGAGGAAGAGAAAAAGAGAAGGAATGGGAGAAAAATCCTCCACAACGAAAATAATACCAAAAGGAGTTGTGCACAACACCCAGTGGGGATTGCTAAAAACAGCGAGGTTATTTTAATCTCACTTTCAACAAGCAAGCGGGTGTGACAGAGAAGGGAGAGCACAGGGATGACACCCAGGACCAGGGTACCGTGCAGCATGCCACAGGCAGGGGCACAATCCTGGGACAAAATCCTGACCAGGAGCAATGGACAGGGCCCCCCCTCTACGTCACCAGAGCACTGAGGAACAATGCCAGCTGGATTCTGCTGCCGTGCACACGGGTGTGCCAAAGGATGAGATGAGAATCATGTTGGTGTCAGGCTGGGCTCCAGCTGGGAGAGCTCCATGGAGCAGGAGGCGGAAGGCAGAGTGGTCTCTGAATGCTGGTGAGGGGAGTTCTGGGGCTGCTGGAGTGTGAGTGACATAATGAAGATGATATACGAATAAGAACACCAGGCAGGATGGGGGAAGCAGAACTAGGATGGGTTGTAAGGCAAAAACATCTCCCCATGATAAGAGCTGGAGGAGAAGGGAGTCTGCTGGTGGCACGGCTGTGAATGGCATCCCAGAAGGGAGCTGGGAGGAGGCCAGGGAGGCTGAGGACAGTGAGAAAGCTGTTACTGCAGCCACCTGAAGAATCTGGGGATCTTGATGATCCCTGACACGCCCTGCAAGAGGACACAGGACTCAACAGCCTCTGCACAGAACTGAGACCTTTTCAGACAGACAGGACCAAGCAAGAGATTCCACCTGCTTGGCACCAAGACCAAGTTCTGCTGCAGGGATCACCTCAATTCACAGACCATGAACATGCAGCATGGACAGGGCCACCAAGGTGCCCCAAGCAGTCCCCAAAGCAGGCAGGATCTCCTTGGACTACCCCAGCGCTGGCACTGGGTGAGTTCAGTTTTGGCTACATCCACAGCCTGCCAGAGAATGCCACCCCTGGGTCCCACAGGGAAGCCAGGCAGCACCTTGGAGCTTCTTGCAGGAGGGAGACAGCCCAACTGCTGCATTTGAAGCTCACAGGGAGCAATGGGGCTCAGAAAGGGTCCATATGCCCCATAAGCCCCAAATAAACCCCAATGGCCCCATCTGGGCACTGAATGAAGCAATGCCTTCCCACAAGGGTGGGTGTCCCCTGATGAATGAATCGGGAGGAGGCGCAAACCACTCCTGGCTACTCAGCGCATGGAAAAGGAGCTGCTCTTGGGCGAGGATTACTCACTCTGCTCCAGTTACCTTACAATTCTTCAAGCGAGATCTCATCCCACCATCAATATGTTGGCAGCCAGCTGGAGATCCTCACAAGCCTGGGCTCGTGCTGTTCGAGGCAAGAGCCAGCTCTGGGGCTGGGGGCGACGGCCCCCTCTGCTCCCCGCGGCCGCCCCGGGAGGCACCGAGCCGTGCCCGGCCTCTGACGGGCACTCAGGAGACACTGCCTCCCTTGCTGGCGCTGGCAACACCCACCAGGGACTTCCAGGCTTCCATCCACACTGTGGAGCAGACACCCATCGGGCCACCTCCTCTTCAACGGGTTCATGCCTTTCCAGGATTATTGCTGTGTCCCAGATCAGCTAATTTTCAAGATGTTTACGAATATTTACAAAATGCAGGCTAAGGATGCCACTACCACATCCCTTCAGTGGCCTAGCAGCATCAGAGAAGCTCCTCTCCCTTGCAGGGACCTCACTCAACCTTTTGGCACCAGCCTGTCACTCGAGGTACATCCCTGTGGATCAGCAGTGGTCGGGTGGCACTGTGCAGCCTCCCCAGACACCATTCACGGGATTCCTGACTCTGGCAGCACATTTCCACTCCATTTTCCACTGTGAGGGCTTGGATTTGGGTGCTCATCTGCTGCCACCCTCGTGCTACAGGGAGAAAGGCTTAGAGCCAGCTCGTTCCCTCCCAGGAGACAGCACGTGTCCTCTCCTGGGTCTCACAACAGCTTTGTTACTCCTGAAACTCTCCTGGAAAAGCCTCTGGGTGGAAAAGGATAGGGCAAACAAAGATGGTCACAGGTAGCAAAATCCTGCTCCTAGCACAATCCTGGCCCCCAAACTGGCATATAAACTTTGGAAACTGTTTGACACTCAGGATCCCAGGGTGAAGGGCAGAACTCCTGCAGCAGCTCCAGCTGTGAGCACAGCTGAACTCACACCCTCAGCCTGAACATCTAGAGCACTTCGGAAATGAGGCTTGGGGCTGGGAACCCACCAATAACACATAGCTGGGCATCAGCTGCCCTGAGACCTCCTTGACAGGGATGATTTGGGACAACAGACCCACAGCAAACCACAGGCCCGCTGGAGGCAGAGGAGCCACAGTGCCCACCTCAAACAAGCAGGAATCCCACGACAGGACAGAAAGGAATGGTGAGGAACAGGCACCTGCCAAGATGCTGGGGCTGGAGTGGGGCCAGGAGAGTTGGAGGGCAGGCTCAGCACGGCCAGTGTGCAGGACCAGCAGTGCAGTGCAGGGCCCCATGCTGGGATTGAGGACAGAGACCACCCTCAAGTGATGGCTGTGCTGCCTGCCCTCAGCTGGAGCTGGGGACCCCTTTGCCCAGCCCACACCCTGACAGGCAACTCAGGAGTAGGAGGCAAGGCACAGCACACAGGCAAGGGCAGCATGAGCCAGAAGTTGGACAGGCAAAGCCAGACACATCTAGAGCTGGCTCCAACTTCCAGCTGCTCCAGTTTCCTGGGTTAAGTGTGGCAGAGCTGCGAGCCAAGCAGACACAGCTGGTGTAGACCACCCTTACCAAAATACACTTCCCAGGCTCCAGGCTCCACAGGGAACTCTCTGTGTTGATCTTGTGGGTGAGCTTCCCTTCCATGAGGACGTGTTGGCTGCTTCCCTCCAGCACTGCTACACGAATGGCACCACTGCTGATATCCACAGACACCTGGAAACAAACACAGACACGATAATCCGGAAGGCTCCTGCTTCCCTTCTCACTGTGCAAGCTGGGGTTTGGGGTCAAGTGCACTTGCAAGGGGATGAGAGAGAGAAGAGCTTCCAGTCCTGTCTGTAGCAGCAGGGTGAGAATCCCACTGTTCTCTCACAGCAAAGAGCAACAGTTTGGAGGAGAGAGGGAGCCTCTTCAGGGAAGGAAAAGCAGTACAGCCAGCAACCGGGGGTCCCCTGAAGAATTCAAGGCAGCTGGTTCTACCCTGTGCCTCAGTTTCCTCTCAAAGAAGACCAGTAATGCTACAGGCCTCTGAACAGCATTCAAAGGTTGGACATCTACTCGCTGTGAGAGAGCTCTTTAGGGTTTGCCTCTCTGCCACCATGCCAAGCTGGGCATGAATGTGTGTGATCCTGATAGCTGAGCAGGGGCTGATAGTGTCGGGGTTCCTACACTAGGGCTGCAGTTGGTCATCCCCTATTTGCTGCACCATGCTGAAAGCTTGCTCCTTGGCTCTGCTTCTGCTGCTGGAGGCAGCCCTGGGCTGAGCCCAGGCCTCCCGTCGGGCGTGTGAGGAGGGGCTGTGCGCAGGAGGAATGCTGCAGCACGCTTTCCTGGCTCCCTGCTACAGGGGCAGCTCCGTCCCCAGGAACGGGGCCAGCGCCCGCCCACAGCAGCCATATGGGGAACCCTGCTCCGACCTGCCATGCAGGTGACATGGCTGTCCCCCGGGGAGACAGAGGCAGGCTGTGAGAGGCACGCCGTTCCCCTGGTCTCTGTGGAGACCATATGTTCTCTCCTGTCCCCTCCAGCCCCGAGGTGCTGCCAGCAGAGCCCGCGCCAAGCCAGGGGATGTGGGGAGGACCTGGCTGGGAAGGGGCAGGATTGTGGCCCCCTGCGCTGGCCCGAGAGGAGGAGACTGCAGTGAGATTTGCCTGCATTCTCTCCCAGAGTTCCCCCAGATCTTCCTCCTGCTCTGCAGATCTCATTTGAAATGTTATTACATTATCCATTACCTAGGAGACTTCCAGCAGCTCACTAGCTCCACGCAGGCAGAAGACAGGCAGAGCTGCTCCAGCCAGGGAGGGAGGGCGGCTGTGTGTGACTGATGTCACCGGGGTACAGCCCCCAAAGCTGCTGTGTGCTCCGGCAGGGGCACAGCAGGCCCAGCACACACAGCGCAGGCACTCAGCTCCCGTGGCAGCTGGCAGCAGGACCGTGCTCACAGGGGACTGGGGACGGGACAGGAGGACGGCAGAGGACAGCAGGCTGTCCCCCGGCTGGGATGAAAACACCTCCAGAGGAGGTGCTCCCTCCATGGAGCAGCTCCCTCAGCCCAGTGCTGGCACCTTACTGCAGAGAGGCAGGGGGATGAGGCTCTGCCCTCCACCACCACCATCTGCTCAGGCTCCTGGCTGCAGGGACAGAGCTACTGGTGCTGGCCCTCAGCACAGGACAGGGCCTGCCCAGAAAGGACCAAGGGGAAAAAGGCAAGGTGATTCCTAAGCTGGAGACATGGCAGGCACAGGTCTGTGGCAGGCATTGTGTCTGTGGGTTCTACATGGACAAAAATAAGCAAATATGAGAGGGTTTTATTCACAGGTGGCTGCAAAAGGTATCTGGTGGGACCAAGGGACACCTTTTAGGTAGCTCTGGGACCAGCAATGAGTTGAGAGAGGGAGAAGAGAAACCCAAATGGAAGAAGTCTGGGAAGACTTCACCTGGCCACTTTGCTGTGCAAGTAGACAACATGAGAAGCCATTCCAACACTGCTTCTACCTGCACCTAGCAGGAAGGCCCCACCCAGCACAGCAGCCCCCCAGGAGTAGGGACAGGGGCAGCACATGCCCTGCTGGAGAGCCCCTCCGTGCATGGAGGGACATGTTTGAGAGGACTCAGGTGTGCACAAGGTGGTACCTGTGGACAGCCCTCACCTGGGGAAGGCCAAGAGCAAGCCACAGTACTCGGCAGCTCTGAAGCTTCCTGTGCCTCCCCATGCGCTCCCTGCGAGTACCTCTGCTGCCCAGAACACCTGGCTGCCCCAAGGAAAGCCAGCTCTCGTGGTGTGCTGTGGCCTTTTCACCACAGGGATTTCTGTGCACACCGCGCGCCCACGCCCGCCCACGCAGCTCAAACGAGCAAATACAAACTGAGAGAGGAATCGAGCTTGTCTCCTTTTGAGTTCAGCAGAGAGAGGCCTGGAGTCATCATCTCTGTTTGAGCGCTCAGATCCAGGGGCCTCTGCTGCGCCCACAAGTAGATCAGAGCGGGGGGACCATGGGGGAAGATGCTCTCACCTACCCAATCACCCATTCCAGCTCCAAGGACACCTGAGCTCCAAACAAGGAAACCTTAAGCTCACCAGAGCAAAATGTGCCATAGCAACAGCCTGAAACCCAAAAAGTGTCATAAGGAAGACTGTGAGCAACATTAGAGTTGGGTGCACTCTGAACTCAGGGACCAAATGCGGAAATTTTTTATCTTGCCTTGGCAGGCAGAAGCCAAAAACCTGGTAATTTTTTTAAAATATGAAGTTGTCTGAATGCAAGAGAATGTTGCTCTTGTGCAAGTACCCATGAACACGTCCAAAGTACATGGAGCTTTTAAATTGCTCTGAGTCCTCCTGCTCTGGCCAAAGCCCCAGCCTGTCTGTTCTCATTCCCTCGAGGCTGGGAATACACAGAATCATTTGGAAATGGAAACTCAGCTGCCAAGAGGAGCCCCAAGGAGGATGGATGAACAAAACACCAGGAAAGAGAGTGCGAGGAGAAGGGAAGTCCAGCATCTGAACAACCAATTGCTTCAAGAGGGCAGCGTGGGCAAGTACTGGGGCAAGGGTGGGCAGAGCCATGCCACGGGCACAGGGGAAGGGGGTGCCTTAAAGCCCCCCTGCCCCTTCTGAGGTGCAGGGACTCTTCCACAGCCATGGCACAGTCTTGAACCAAGGAAAGGTCAGGAAACCATATCCTGTCTCCACTCCTGTGAGCTCCTGCAGGCTCCTGAACCTCTCCCTGGCCAAGGATGGAGCAGACAGAGCCCTGTGTGGGGTTTTTGGAAAGAACACAACTTCCCTAGTCAGGGAGAGGAATCGTGACCAAAGTTTGATGCAGAGGGATGGAATATCCATCTGGACACCCCAGAATCCTTTCAAGAAACACTCTGGGTTTGTTTTAGAGACCCACTGGGAAAGATGCATTTTCCTGGTGCATCCTGCTGTGCCTGTGACAGCCGTGTGCCCCCTCACCCCTCTGGCCCGGGCTGCTGCCGCTGCTGCCAGTGACATTCCTTGGCATGCTGAGGAGCTGTGTAGGCTGAAGCCAGTGACAAACTCCAGCGTGCTCCTTTCAGCCACCCTGGAAGCAGAGAAGAGCAGAGGTGGGGGAGCACAGGCTTCCCAAATGGAAAAATACAGAGGGAAGGGCAGCATTTGGGAAAGAGTTCTAGCTGCAGCTAAGGCCAGCCATGGGCACACTCCCTCTGGGTCCCTGACCGGGAGGGAACAGAAGGGGTGCAGGAAGAACAGCATGAGCACAAGCAGAACAGGGGAGCTCCTGCCTGAGCCAAAGACAGGAGAGACCTCTCTGTGCATGAAGCCAGCCAGGAGGAGGGGCTGGCCCGCAGCCTCCTCCCCAGGCCGGCTCCCTTCCATCTAGAGCAGGTCAAGCCACACAGGGGCTGTGCCTGATCCAGCTCCCCAGTGCCAGAGGAGCCGTTCCAGCAGCTCCTGCTTCCAAACACAAGGCAGAAGACACTCAGAGCCAGAGGAACAACTGAGGAAGGGCATCCATCCCCAGCCAGGCTCCAAAACACACGTGTGAGTATGCAGGTAGTGGAAGCAGAAAGAAAAAGCACAGAAGGGGTGAGGCAGTGCCAGGGAGCCTAGCTGAGATGGAGCAGAGGACAGTGCAGCACAACAGGAACACGGACAGGCTGTGATCTCAGTCCTCACCAGACTCACACTGTGGAACATGGCACAGCCACATCTTGGTGCTTCAATCCAAAACACGGTCTCCCAGGAAAGCTGTGCACCCAAATGCTACAGAGACACCACTCACATCACTTTACCTGCTTGCCTTTGACAATGTGCTTGGGCACAGGCACTTTAATTTCCAGATCACTGTAATCTTGGGACCAGGTGTAATTCTCTCGCACAGCTCCGTTGTAGCTGTCAGGGTTTGTCTGGAACTGCTCCTGTCTGCTGTGCAGGGAGAAAGGGGACACAGGTTAAATGTCAGAAAGATCAGAGCCTGGAGAGAGCAGGAAGCCTGAGAACAGCATGCAAGAAACCAAAAGGGAGGGCATAGCTTCCGCTCGGTCCTCCTAGAGCATCTCTCCCTCATTGCTGGCTCTATGGAAGGCAGCAGGTCCAAGGAAGCAGCCCCAGGACAGAGGGACTACAGCCACCCTGCCCACTGTGGGTGATTCACAGTCCCATCTCCCCAGTCTGCTGCAGGGACAACAACCCTGCTGAAAGGACAGGTGCTGAGACACACGATGGTTTGGCTGCCCAAAAGGTGCAGAGCTGGCCCCCAGTGCGTCCAGAGCACCTTCCTGGCCACCTCTGCTCCAGTGCAGAGCTCCTTGTTCCCTCCTCTTCCCATCACAGCTGGAGCAGGGACACTGGCACGTGCTGGGTGTGAGCTGTCCCCCAAGCCACTGTCATGGCTGCAGAGGTGGTGGCCTATGGTTGTGACCTGAAAACACAGCAGTGGTTCTCCTCACACTGATTTTAACGTTTGGGAAAACCACCAGCTGTTATGAGCAGGGCAATTGCTCACAGAGAGGGGATGGAGCTGGGGACCAGGATGCCTCAAGAGCCATCCCAGGGTGCCTGGACAAATGAATCGTGAGCAACACACTGAGCACAACACTGTCTCTTTCAGCTGTGGAAATGCCAGAAAAGCTGAGGAGATGGCTGTAGGGGTAAGATGGAGTTTATCACATCAATAAGCAATAATCAATACTGTGTTTCCAGACAAGAAAGGAGATCATCACACCTATATCCCTTTAAACTGCTGGGCTGGGGATCTATTCCACTGAACCCTCACAGAGAGGGCTTTCAAATAAAACCAAATCTCTTCTAAAGATAGCTGTGGTGCTAACAAAAGGCAGAGTTATTTTAAAATGTTTTGATACCCACCTAGGCTTCAATGTAGAGCTGGATAAACATGGGGGTCAGGGACTTACATGAAGGGGGGGCTGGTGAGGAGCAGCCCCCGGGCACAGACAGCTTTGGGGAGCCTATCTTCCCGTGCCCCTCTCCCCTCCCGGCACCCGCACTCTGGGGGGCCCTCACCAGCACGGAGTGGGGCTGGCTGCAGCAGCACGGTGCCCTGAGGGTTATGTAAGAGCCATCTATTTAAATTAAATTAGGCTGTAAGACAGCCGGAGGGGGCTGTCGACGTGGCTGCACCTCCCCATTTTTTTTTCTCTATGGTTTCACGGGGTGCACCAAGGGTTTCAGCTGCCCTGCTCCACGGCGCACCGGGGTGGTTCTGATCCGCTCCCAGGCCCTGAAGGCGCTGCTGGCACTGGCAGCTCCCAGGCTCCCAGCCTCTGCTGGCTATTTCAGGGGGCATCGCTTCATTTTCGGGCATCTTGGCCTTGGCTGGCAGTCGCCCATTGGGTGCCCATTGCCATGGAAACAGGGTTGGCATGGCAGCGGGCTGCTGCGTTGGCTCCAGCTGTCGCTTCCCAGCCGCCCCCGGACTGGAGGAGTCAAACAGGCTGGAGGGCGAGGAGCCCGGGCTGCAGGCGGGCAGGGGCTGCAGGGCAGGGGCTGCAGGGCAGGGGCTGCAGGGCCTGCCCCGCGGCAAGGGAACCTGCTGAAGCGCACAGGCACGGCCCCGCGTTGGCTCACGCGTGCCCTGGTCCCGCCTAGGAACGGCCCAGTGCTGGAACGCAGCTTGGCTCTCGGGGCACAACATCTCGGAGACCACTCTGCATCGGCCTCTGGCAGCGAGGAGGGTCTGTGCAGCCCGGGGCAGCCTGGCTGGCTGCATGCCCTCACAAGATGTTTACCCATGCTGTGGCATCTGCCCAGGCACGGCACAGCTTCATGGGACTCCTGCCCTCCATCCAGGCTGGCCACAAGGCCACACGGTGAACCAGAGGACAAATCTGACCCAATTTCAAACCCAGCTGGGCTTTTTTCCTCCTAAGAGAGTGTTTCCTTCTAAGCAGTGTTGGCCACTTTCTGTTCTTCTGTGACCTTCAGGGGCAGCAGCCATGGAGGGGGTTCGACACCCCACAGTCCTACCTGCCCCACCCTTCAGGTCTCTGCAGCCTCCCTCCATGACAAGCCCAATTTTCTGGCTCAGAAGCCACGCTGGCCAAGGCACAGCCCAACCTGGCTCCTCCCAAACCTGCCAGCAAGCCACCTGGAGGAAGCTGGGAATTGCCACCCCAAGTGTCAGTGGCTCCTTGCAATCACAAAAGAACCAGACAAGAACCATCAAACAGCTGTTTCCCCTGTTTCCTCCAGACCTCTCCTGGGAAAAACTCAAAAGGGAGCAGGAGGAGGCAGTGGGCTTATGCCCAGCCAAGGCTCATGAGACCAGATGCAGATCATCAAAGGTGGGAGAAATGCACTGGTACAAAGGCACAAACGGTGAGATGCCAGCTGCAAATGCCACACAGCCTCAGCACGGATAAAACCAGCAATCACTCACTGTCACAAAGCCACCAGGTCTGCTCTGGATGTGCCTTCTCCTCAGAAGAGAGAGCAGAGCCCAGCCAGGCAGTTCTGGATAGCCCCTCTGGGAGATTACCAAACGCAATCGCGCTGCCTACGAGGGCACAGGTGGACTCACCAGCCCCACAGCCGGTGTTAACTGTGCAACAGGGAAACTGAGGCAGGACTTGCTCTGTCCAACGTCTCTCTGCACAGCATAGGGACTGTGCAGGGGACAGCAGCCTTACTCCCAGGCCAACTGTCCCTGTGGGACAGCTCTGTCCTTCTCCTGCTGCTAGAGTGCCAGAACTGGAGCACGGCCGGCTGAAGGAGGGACATGTCACCACCACCTCTGCCATCACGTGCAGCTCACTGGACAAGCTCAGCCCCACTGCCTCGGCCCTGCAGCCCCCCACCCAGCTTCAGGGGGAGAAGTTCCACCTGAAGAGTGCCTAAACCTCCCTCCAGCCATGGCTGCTCGTCCTGGGGAGGCGAGTTCCAGTGCCATCACTTCTCCACTCCTCTCCTCCCCAACTCCCAGTCCAAATCCCTCCAGGTGTTTACCCAAGACACCACCAACCTCTGCTTCAGCTCTGTTTCCGATGTTAAAAATCCATGCATGGGCTTTGTACCCCTGAACAGGATCACGGGGGGACTCACGAAGCCTGGATAATTTCACTGCCAGGGTAACTGCCAGCTCTGGAGCCATGGAGGATGCAGGGTGGTGAAGTCAGGCCGCAGCCTTGTTAGGCACTGCTGACAAACGGCTGACAGCTCTACCACCTCCTGGAGCAACTCTTCCTTTCCTGGACACTTTCCAAACAGATCTCTGCCTGGTCCAACTGTGCTTAGCACACACCAGTGGCACTCCAGAATTGGACCCTGCTCCTTGGCTGGGAGGCAGCTTCCCTCACCATTCACAGGAGACAGCTCTGGCTCACAGCAGGTTGAGCCAAGCCATGCCACCATGCCGGAGGTGGCTCTCCTGGCCAAAAGCATCTGCCACGTTGTCCCAAGAGCACCACTGTGCAGGGCGTGAGAGAACCTCCTGCACCAAGACCACGGTTCCTGCTCCCATCCCAGAGCCAGCAGCTGAAGAGAGAGGTCAGATCCAGCCCACAGTGTGGGTTGGGTGGTGATTGTCCAGCAGTACGGCCACTCCTGGTGTGATGGTCACTCACCAGACTGCCTGAGCGCCTGCTGGGCTGGGGCAGGTGGTGGCAGGACTGAGGGGAGGGAGGGTGACAAAGCACCAGCTTTTAAACCCAAGGGTTTGGCACTGCGTGCACTTGGCTGCCGGGTGGTGGGGATGGTGGGGGTGGGTCTATGTGTTCTGTCTTGTTCTATTTTTGCTCGCAATGTGTCATTTTGGGGGAGGTGAAACCTTTAACAATGCACCGTCGAGAAGCAGCCGATCTGTTCCCCACTCCTCAGAGCCACATGGCGCAGCCGCTGCGTGTCCCTGGCACTGCAGCCACTCCCTCCCTACACCCTGGGCAGCCACACGAGGGGACGGCACTCCCTGAGAGGTGGCAGTGCTGTCCCTGGTGGACGTGCTGGATGTCAAGCCCCATTCACAGATGCCTGGGCATTTCTTGCTCTGGGATTCCCAGCTCCGTGGGTTGGTGACGCACGATGAGCTGAGCAATGTGGAAATGGCAACAGCAATCCTGGCTCTGTGGACAGTCAGCTGAACACGTTTCTGTCCTTGGAGCTCAACAGCTGCAGCACCAACTCTGTGAACACTGTGCTGGACACAAACAAAGAGCAGGAACCAAACACACCCAAGGATCTGGTTGGTTGAGCTGAGAAGAAGCAGGGCAGCTCACTGAGTTCCTCTTCACTGAGGAATTTTGGTGCAAGCATGCAGAAGTTGAGGAAAAGTATGAGGAGCAGAGCTGGGAAAGTGTCATGGGAAGGAACTGATATCTCATAATGCCAATGGACCCCCTTTTCCCCCCACAAGAAGGAAAAAATTCTAAGGATTTTGAGAACAACTCAACGAAGGTGATCCTCTCAGCCTGGAGCAGTTCAACTGCAGGTAGCACAGGGCTGCTGGGAACCAGCACCATGTCAGCAATAGCCATCCTCCTGCTGTGGCAGCACTCGGGTCACCCTCCTAGGGTGGCCCATCACAGCCCTGGCAGCTCCAGGCATCCACCACAGATCCCTGCTCCCTCCTGGGGAAGCTCCTTGCACCACAGCTGCATCCTGCCCTCCCAGCACTAGCGCGGCTGCAGGCAGCCAGCAGGGCAGAAACCACAGAGCAGTGCCACCTAGGCAGGCAGGCGGATGGCAGAGCCCATTCTGCAACGCTGCAGAAAAGCCACGCTCACCCAAAGACACCAGCACACACAACAGAATACAGATTTGCTGGAATGCAGATTTCCAGAACTTCTGCCTACTAGCCTTTCAGATGAGAACCAAAAGTGCTCAAGATACAGGAAGGTCTGTGCACCCCAAAAAGCTCCTACCAAGCTTCAGCCAAAGCTAAAAAAAAACAGCTTCTAAGATTTTGAAAAGGGTAAAGTGTGTCCTCTGCTCCTCAGGGTTCCAGTGTGGGTTCTGTAGCAACAGGCAGGGAATCCAGAGGTTTAACCTCATCAGAAAGCTTCAATCCCAAAGCTGCAGGGACTGTGGGCACAGAAAATCCCAGCTTTGCACTCCTTCTGCAAGCAAGCTGCAAAGGAGCCTCACTCCCACCTCCAGATTTAACATCTTTTGGCATCAAAACATCAGGACAGTTGCACTTTCTGTCTCTGGGCTCTGCCTGGGAAGTGCCAGGGTAGGAAAACGTAGACTGCAGCTCCCAGACCTTCCTGGGGTCCAGGAGGCACCCAGGGCTCCTCAAAGGCTTCTCTGTACCACCACTTCAACTAATGAGGGCTCCGGCACAGCATTAAGCAAGCTGAATGCCAAATCCCTTCCTTTACAGTTCAAGTCACACTGCAGTCAATAAGCTCCAGGATCCCCTCTGATCCCCTGTGATCCATCCCCATCCTCTGTGACACTTCTTGTCCAGCAGCAAGCTCCAGCCCTGAGCAGCAGTGGTCCAGGGCCCTCCCAATCCTCAGGGTTTCTTCCAACCCAGGTGTATTTGGTTTGCTGGAGAACCACTCAAATCCAGTTTTGGAAAGTCTTCTTCACCCCCGAAGTGAGCAGAGGTCTGTCAACAGTTCCCCATAGCCCATTATCCCTGGGGTCCTCAGCACACATCCCCAGGACTGCACTGTGCAGCTTGATGATCCTGCTCTCAAACACACAAAGTGAAAAATACCAGCCGGGGCCTTCCCCCTCCCTCTGACACCCGAGGCACAGCCTAGCCAGGAAGTGCAGCCCAGGCTCAAGCCTGCAGTGCCCACCACCAGCCTTACAAGGACCACGCAATCATGGAATTATTTCCGTTGGGAAAACCCTCCGAGACCAAGTCCAATTGTGTCCCCAGCACCGTCAAGGCCATCAAGGCCACCACTAACTGGCGTACCCAAGTGCCAAATGTGCATGTTTGTCAAACCCCCCAGGGATAAGTACTCCATCATCATGGCCCTGGGCAGCCTGTGCCAGGGCTGGGCAGTCCTTTCCATGAAGAAATCTTCCCAATATCCAAACCAAACCTCCCCTGGCACAACTTGAGGCTGTTTCCTTTTCTCCAGTCCCTTGTTCTCTAGGAGCAGAGCCAGATCCTCTCCTGTCAGACAGTTGTCAAGAGTAAGAAAATTCCTCCTGAGCCTCCTTTTCTCCAGGATAAGCCCCTCCAGCTCTCTCAGCTGCTCCCCATGTGCCTTGTACTTCAAAGGTCACCTCACCTTCAGGAAGCCTCAGAGCTTCAACTTACCACCAGGCTGGGACCAGCAACCAAAAATCAAGCCCATCAGGACACATCCCCCTAGATTCCATTGTGTCACCAAGCCCAGGTGACACAGTGGGAAGGGGTCAAGGCTCCTCCTGGGTACCAGGTGCCCACATGATGCCTTTGCTGCTCTACCCAGCAGCCAACCAACAAATGCACCTGCCTCCTCTGCATCTGGAGCCCCCACCAGCCCCACCGAGGTGCTCTGCCCCCCTCCCTGCCGGGGGAGAGCCCTGCTCTTTTCCAAGCTGGCTCACTTCAGGAGAGCTCTGAGCCTTCCCTTTTGCATCCCGAGTTATTTACAGAGCTGTTCCACAGCGCCAGCTTACTGACATTAGGCAAGTGGAAATGCCACCACCGGCTTGCAGAAGAGTGCTGGAGCGCTGGCACCAGGGGGCTAAATTTCACTACTTCTGGGATATTTAGGTCAAGGACAGCAGGACGTGCCACCGTCTGGAAAAGACCCCTGGGATCTTTATTGTTTGCAGAGCTTATACAACCTTGGGCTTCAGAGATCTCCGGAGGGAGAGACCTGCAGGCAGCCAGCCAGGCTGCCCTGGCAAAGGGGGATAAGGCCAAAAGAACCTGGTGGGATTGAGCTGTGGGAATAGAGGACAAGGTGACCTCTCGGACCCCTGCACCATCAACAGAACCTGGCCCAGTCCAGATAGTTTTCCATGTTAGGCCCCTTTTGGTGAACACTGCAATATTAAACCAAGCAAACAGTGATTGCTTTTTTACCTAAGAATTGGGCACATGCTGTCCCTTGGTTTCCAGCCCTGGGATTTTCTGCTTGTTGAGAGAAAAATTTATAGGTTTTAATTTAGTTATTTTTGGTCCCAGGACCTAATTTTGGAGCTCAGTACCTTGGTAGGGCAACCAAATGCCTTAGCAGTTCAGCACAGCACAAGGAAGCTGGCACTCTGCTGCTGATCTCACCTACCCAACTGGAGGGGCCCGGTTCTCCATGAGAACACTGGAAAATTGGACCCTGACTGCTCCTCATCATCGAATAATAATCCCCCCACAGGGCTGAAGGACCGAGCGTTTAGAAAGGCACTGAGCCACTCTGTATCCGGGTAGGGTGAAAGCGCAGAGAAAGTATCACTGCACCGCTCATTCTGTTCTTCTCCTCTTCCCCCAGCATCTGCTGCTGATGGAGACAGGATATGGGGCCAGATGGAGCTCGGCTGTATCAGGTCAGGCCGTTCTCTGAGCTCTGTCTGACTCCTGCTCATGACAGGCCCTGGCCGTGCTGGAGGAATTCCCTGTGCACAGCCCCACGTGCATAAGAGGAATCGGAACCAGGACAGATTCTCCTTAAATATGGATCAAGATCAGCTCCTTTCTAGGTCAGGCTGGAAAAACAGCATGGACTCTGAGGTGAGCTCCTCAGGAAAGCCCATAGGAGCAGCAGGGAAGGAAACCAGTTTAACTGGCTTCTGGTCTGGACAGTCCCAGACAAAACTGCTGAGCACCTAAGGGTTCCCCTCCCTTTGAGAAAGCTTGGGACAACGCAGTCTCTGAGTCCAACAAAACCAGCCTTGAAGTTAGCAGCATGCAGCAACATCTCCTCTTCATAGCCCTGCTCCCCCAGAAAGGGTGACCAGCAGTGAAATTCCTGTCCCCGGCACCTCAAGGAGGATGCAGCCATGCCAGGAAGCCCATCCTGCAGGCACCTCACAACAAAATGCCATCTGGGCTTCCAGCAAAGCCAAGCCGTTGCTAAGTTGAGTTAGACTCACACAGGCGCCTCATGGAAATTTCCCAGAGCACTGCTGTGTCATCCCAGGGACGCTCCCAGTGCGGCCCACAAAGGGTTAACTCCAGGTGGCTAGGGGTCTGGGAATGGGAGTGGTGGGTCTCAGGAGAGAGCTGGAATGTCAGGAGTTAGCTCACCAGATTAATGCATTTTGGTTCAATCTAGCCAGGGAGTACCGCAGGAGCTTTTGTAGGTCACTGCTGAGCCCCTGCTCCCCTCCCAGGGACAGCAGAGCAATGCCAGGTAGAGCAGCCCGGTGGGGGGCTCACCTGGACCAGGTGAGCGGGGCACCCAGCGTGGCCAGAGCTCTGCTGCTCAGCAGCAGCCTGTCTGCCCTCCTCCTCGGCATTGGCACTGTGTGCACAGGGTGAGCAGAGCCCCTTCCCCAGTCACAGGCTCCGCAACACCTGAAGGGTCTCCTCCAAGGAGCCATGAAGAGCCCCCTCCTCACCTCAGCCCACTCCTCTTGCTGCCCCTTTTCTCTCCACACCACAGAAGGTGAATGGCTGAGGCCACAGACACCCCAGGGCTTCTGCCCCGCACGTTGCAGTGCCCAGCAGCAGCCAAAGGGTTCCTCAGGAATGAGGCACTTGCACATCCTCCTGGCCCACCTGGCATGGTGTTCTGCGCCCCAGAGGCCCTGCTTCCTGGGTCTCCATACCCAAAGATCCTCCTCTCAGAGACCTCGCCTGCCCAGATCATCTCTAAGGCACAGACCAGAGCTGCCCCATCCTGAGCACACCTGGCTGGAGCACCTGGGAGAGACACAAGAGCTGGAGGGAGAAACACATGAAGGTGAGACATTCACCATCATGCACAGGCTTCCAGGACTGCCCTTCCCAGCCTCCTGCACCACCTCCTACCCACACTTGGAGTAAGAGAAGGGACTCACAGGACAGGGGCATGAGAGCTTCCCCCCAGTTCACACTGGGAGAAAGCAAGGAGCAGAGGGAAGCCAGGAACCAAAGTCGTAAAGCACAAGCACAGGCCGGGCTGCGCAGTGCCACACGTGGGCTGCCAGGCTCTATTTTAAATGCTGTGTGGCAAATATATGCAGGATGGAATCCAAGCTGGGGGAAGGGGAGGGTGCTGGGCAGCAGAGGTGTTCAAAATTAGGAGCTGAGCTCAGGCAAGGATGGCTTCTGGGAGCAGATGGGGGAAGAGCCAGAGCTGGGACTGTGCAGCTGCAAGGCGAGGAAGAGCAGCCCCATGGTGAGGTGTGAGGAGGGCTGTGTCCTGCTGCACTCCTGGCAAGGCAGGGACAGCAAGAGAGCTGCCACAACTGGGGCAGCTGCAAGAGGAGCCTGGCTTCTTCTGTGGCATAGAGACCTCTGTCCCTTTGGCACAGCTCTTGGCACAAGTGTCACCCCAAAGACACCTCAGTCCTCGGTGTATTTACACCAGCTGCTGCTGGGTGATCTGGCACAGCAACGTGCAGCAAAAAGGAATTGATTCACCCGCCTTTCACAAGTGAGGGAGTTGGGGAGACCTGGCCGAGCCCCAGACTGAGCCCTGAAAACCTCCACACCTGCAAAACTGGCTTGATTCATCTGGATCAACCCGGTAAAAGCTGCTACCACCTCGCTGTGCTTCATAAGATGTTCCCAACCAACAGCCCAGCACCCGGCGCAGCGCGAGGCTCTGATGGGAGCTGGCAGATCTGGGATGGTACCTGCCCTACATTTCCAGAGCCGTCAGGTTGACAGAATGAGCAAGTTTTTATATAGCTTCTAGTGGCAGCGGTTTTCTTCACCAGCGGCTGGAGGGGCGGGGGGAAGGAAGCGAGATGGAAAATATTTTTGTTTAAGCTCTTTTCTGCATTCCTGCTGCCAGAGTTGTGCATTACTCATGCGCCCCTCGTAGCCAGGCTGGTAGCTCTGGGTTTTGCTCAGAAGGAAGGGGCTGTGGAGAATTAAGCAGTTGGTTAAATTATTAATAGTCTGTCGGGGGGTGCCCGCCCGGCCCCCAGTGCCTTTCCGGGGGCTCCAGTGCCCCCCAGAGGCATCGAAACCAACTACAGCGGGACAATCCGCACGCTCCCTGCCCTCCTTCAGCCCGCACACACCCCCTGCTCCTGGCCTGGAAACCACGAGACTCCTGCGAGGGGACTGGGACAGGGCCACCTGCACCGGGTCTCACCCACCACGGGTTTAAAGTGCCCCCCAAGGGCACCAAGGGGGCTGCAGGTGTTCCACCCCACCAGCAAGTTTGGGGTGGTGGGAGCAGTAGGAGAAGAGGGAGAAGAGCCCACTGGGGAGGGCAGAAGTTGCAGTGGCAGCAGCAGAGCACACCCAGGGGAGGGCTGCCACGCAGGGCTCGGTGCTCAATGCCACAGCTGCAGGCTGCAGAACAGCACCTGAGCCTGAGGTCTGACAGGGGCCAAGCTGCAGCAGTGCCAGGACGCACGCAGAGGGTGGCGCTGGCAAGGGTTGAGTTTTAACCAGGCTCTCAGCAGACACAGCGGAAACCATCCCTCTTGGCTCCACCACACTCGCTGTCAGACCAATCCTGCTCTCACACGAGCCCCCACCTTCCTTCCTGATCCCTCCAGTTTCCTTCCTGCAGCCCTGACGTTTGTTTCAGGCAGCTGAACTCTCCTCACACCAGCTGCTGCCCCACAGCCAAAGCCCTGAGGTGAAACTTCTCGGGGCAAACCACAGCAAACGTGGCCTGAACAGGGACAGGAGCAACTGGCACTGAGCCCAGCCCAGCTCCCTCTGCTCACAGCTTCACTGGGCCTCCAACCTCTCCCTCTCTCCTCCTCTGCGAGAAAGCTGGGCTGGACACACCCAGGTCTCTGCTGTGCACTCTGGCAGGGCTTTCTTTGACTTGCTAATTTTGCCCAGGGATTGGGGTCAGACTGGCAGCCCCGGAGAAAATCCACCTTTACCAAGAGAGCTCCAGCACAGGCACTGCAGATGATTTCATTTTTGGCTTTTGGCTTATTTTTACCCCATGGGATGCACATCAGTTACTCACAAGCCCTTTCTCCTCCTCCACTGGGCCAGGTGACTCAGCAGCCACCTTGCCTGCCCCCTTTCCCCCTCCCTGTGGTGGCCACTCCAAGGCTCTTCCCCAGCACAGCTCCAGCCAAGGCTGCAGAACCTGACTCCACACTGTCCTAGAATAATGCAATCATGGAATACCCTGAGCTGGATGGAAGGCACCCACGAGGATCATTGAGTGTGGAGAGTCTGGTTCAAGCATGGCTCAAAGAAAGAGGCCATGAAGGCATACAATTGAGGGAAAAGTAAAAGGTAGTTGTCAAGCAATTCCCAGGCTTGATTCTATAAACAATTAGGCTCTCTCAAGCATCACTTTATAAACAATAAGATTCTCAGACAGTCTTCCCATAACAGGCAAAACACTCTGTCCTTGGGCTCTCTGGGAAAAGATAGCTTCCTGGAAGTTTTGGGAACTTTTCATATCACAGTGAGAACGCTGTCCTGTTTTCAATAAACAATCATAGGTATTGTAAAACAACAGGAGGGGTTAAGAGTTTTCTCTGTTAACCTATCGTGAGCTTGGATTTTGCAATAAGCATGAAGTTAATTGACTGTTATATAAAGTGGCTGATTTAATCAATAAATCGAAGTCAATGCTGATCAATGACAAGGTGGGTTGGCTTCCTTCGCTTTCAACGATTGAGTCCAACTCCTTGCACAGGACAACCTCAACAATGCCACCATTTGCCCAAGAGCGTTGTCCAAATGCTCCTTGAGCTCTGGCAGCCTTGAACACAGAGCCTGTTCAAGTGCCCAGCCATCTCCTGGGGGAAGAACCAAACCTCTCCACTCCTGCCACATATCATCCCACTGTCCCCAAGATTTTGGTCCTCAGACTGTCCCTTCCACTGTCCCTTCCATATGCCAAGGCATATGGAATATGCCCCAAAGTCTGAGCTCTGAATTCTCTATCCCCTTACAGGATTTGGGGTCCTCCAGTGGTCCACTCCTTTCGGCAGCTTGCTCCAAAACTGGCTGGGAGGAGGGAGCTCCAGCCCAAGCTTGTCTCCTCACCAAGCACCAGGGGACAGCAGGGATGAGGCACAGCAAAGCCCCACACATGGTCAGGGCCGTTGTGGGGATCAGAGAGGGTTGGCACAGCCACCACACGGGTCTGGCCACAGAACACACCAGGCAGGGGAGGAGGAGATGGAGTCTGCACAGCCAGCTCACAGCATCACCCCCGACCTGGTCAGCAAAGAAACGCAGCAGTCTGAGCCTCAGCGAGGCATGAGGGCCCTGAGGAAGGGCTGGGCAGCTCTGACCTGGCTCAGGGTCAGGCTGATGCCAGGGAAGGAGGAGTGGAGCCTGTACAGGACCTGCATTCAGGTTCAGAGGGGCCATGCTGGCCCTCCACAGCCCACAGCTTGCTGCTCAGCAGAGCCAGACTGGGAGTGTCCCAGAACCTGTGGAAAGACTGTGACACAAAGACATTTCTGCACAAATGGAGGCTGCTTGGCACTGCTGGAAAGCCACCAAGCTAAAGAGAAAACTCTGCAGCACTTGCTTGATCCTCAAAGCTGGCCCTGCTCTGAGCCAAGGGCTGGGCCAGAGATCTCCAGAGGCTTCTAAAGCCCTTTGGTGCTGCAGCTGCCAGGCCTGCCAGCAGGTAACTCACAGGTACTGCAGGTGTCTGTGCACACTCCCAGCATCAACCTGCAGGCATTGCAGGTATCCATGCACACTCACAGGTACTGCAGGTGTCTGTGCACACTCCCAGCATCAACCTGCAGGCATTGCAGGTATCCATGCACACTCACAGGTACTGCAGGTGTCTGTGCACACTCACAGGTACCGCAGGTGTCTGTACACACTCCCAGCATCAACCTGCAGGCATTGCAGGTATCCATGCACACTCACAAGTACTGCAGGTGTCTGTGCACACTCACAGGTACTGCAGGTGTCTGTGCACACTCACAACATCAACCTGCAGGTATTGCAGGTATCCATGCACACTCACAGGTATTGCAGGTGTCTGTGCACACTCCCATGTGGCTTCTGGGACGTCTCCCAGCACGCCAGGGAGTCCAGCACTCACAAAAAGGCTGCAGGACTTCCTCATGAGCCTTAGCAGGTGCCAGAAAAGGGACAGTGCACACCAAAACCAGTTTGTGGAGGAGCTGCATGGCCCAGCCCAGCTTTGTGGGGCCATGTACAGGATATGCCACCTCTCCTGCTCAGAGCAGAGTGGGAAACCCTGAACCTCCCCCAGGACAACAACTGCTGCCCTGCTGTGGGGAGTTACACAATGCCTCCAGCCTTGGAAGCCTGCAAGGGAAATCCTCACAGCCTCCCAAAGGGCTGAGTACCTGCACAGCAAAGCCCAAACCCAAAAAGGCTGTGCAGGGAACAGTGGATGCCCTGCCCAGGGTTCTGCCTCCCCCCACCAGGAGCATGAAGAGAGTGAGAGAGCCTTACGTGGGCAGCTCTGCTGGGGCAGCAGCCCCTGGGGGCTCCACTGGCGGCGGGCTGGGGGCTGCAGCACCCTGGGCTGCAGCTGGCTCCTGCGTGCCTGCAGCTTCCCCAGCATCTGCTGCTGGGATGTGCTCCGTGGTCTCCACCTCGATCTCCTGAGCCGCAGGACACAGCTTCACCCTCTCGGCGGCTGCGGCTGCCTCCTCTTCCTCCTCCTTCTTCCTCAGCTTGGCCTCGAGCTCGCGGCGCCTCTTCTCATCGTCCTGCCTGGCCATGCGCTCAAACACCCGGAACGCCTGGGGGGGAACAGCAAGCACGGGCAGCAGCACAGTGAGCAGCACTGCCCAGACAGGGACAGGAGCAGCATCACACGCCTGGGCACCTGCTCCTTCCTGCCCCGCCTCTCTCTGCACCACACACCCACCCCGAGCTGCTGCAGTCACCACAAAAACAGCTCACGACTCTTCGGAAAGTCCAATGGCCGCATCAAGCACGCCTCACAAAGCCCTGGGGGCATTTTGGAATTGTTTCTAGGGTTGTATTCTCAGAGCCAGCCTCTCCCTGGCCTGGGAAGAGGGCTGGTTACTCCAGGGAAAAGAAGAGCAGTGAGATTCAGCTCTTGGCTGGGAGGGGGCTCCAAGGAAGCCTCCCGTTACCCCATATTCCAGGCTCGCCCAGGGACCATTGACAAGCCGGCACTCAGACAAAGTTTCCAACAGGCAGGCAGGATGAGCTGGCCCGGGAAAAGCTGCAGGACAGCTGAGCTAGCACTGCCTGTGCCCAGGCAGACAGGTGCAGGAGAAGATGTGATCCCAGCAGAGGCAATCCTAGCCCTCAGCTGGCCTCCAGCCCAGCCTGCCCAGTGCAGCTGGAGGTCAGACGTGACCCACAACTGCCCGGAGCTAACCCCGCGGCCGGCCCGATACCAACACCGCCCAGCCGGGGAGACACGGCCCGTGCGGCTCGGCTCCGCGGCAATGAGAGCCCCGGCTGCCGGCAAGGCCAGGCCGCGCCATCCCCCGGGCCCCGCCGGTACCTGCAGGGCCATGGCCTGCGCCGCGCCGGGCGGGAAGCCCAGCCGGTCCCCGGGCCGCAGAAGGAGCCGGTAGAAGTCGGTCTTGCGGTAGAGGAAGCCGAAGAGGATGCGCAGGAATTCCTCCACGTTGCCGACATGCTGCAGGATGCCCAGCAGCGCCTGGTCGTACATGTCAGTGAGCGCGGCCTCCATGGCGGCCCCGGGCCCGCTGTCACGGCAACGGGTTCGGCCGCACTTCCGGTCCGCCCGGAACCCGCCCCGCGCACATCTATTCCGGCCGCCGGGAGGCCCCTCCCGCCCGCTGAGGGTTCCAGGGCATTCCCGGCCTCCGGTGGCACCGCTGGCACCTCCTGGCGCCTCCCAACAACGGCAGCGGACGCCCAGACCCCGCGCCCTGTGTCCCGGTGTCCCGTTGCCCGTGCCCTCCGTGTACCCCGTGCCCCCGGCCGCCCCCTCCCCTCGCCATTCCCGGCTCTCCCCGCGGCGGGGCGGGGCTGCAGCTCCCGCTCTGCGCCTGCAGGTGGCGCCGAGCCACGACGCCGCCGCTCGGGGGCGCGGCAGGGCCGGGCGCGGCACCGGGCGCGGCACCAGCAGCGGCACCCGGAGCGGCACCGGAGCGGCACCCGGAGCGGCGCCGGGAGCGGCGCGGGCCGGGCCCGGCGGGGCGGCGGGCGCGGCACCCGGAGCGGCACCGGAGCGGCACCGGGCGCGGCACCGGGCGCGGCACCAGCAGCGGCACCGGGCGCGGCACCAGCAGCGGCACCGGGCGCGGCACCCGGAGCGGCGCGAGCCGGGCCCGGCGGGGCGGCGGGAGCGGTTCCCGCGGCAGCGGCTGCGTTCGGGGCGGGGGGAGCTCCCGAGCCGTCCCCTCGCTCCGGTCCCGCTCTCTGGCCCGGTGACCCCCGCCACTGTGACCCCCCCCCCCCCCCCACTGTGGCCCGTGGGTTCATCCAGCCGTCCACAAAGGACGCACCGGATCAAAGCTACCCAAACCAAAACCGGTTCCGTCAGCCGCTCCCCTTGATCAGCACTGCGACCATCCAATCATATTTATTATTATAATAAATAATTATTATTTATTATATAAATAAATATACTTATTTAGTTATTTTGATAAATAGAGAGACTGCGCTCTGTGCTGCTGGGAGCCAAGGTCAGCCAGTTTGCTCCCAGTTTCAATCTCAGCCCCCAAGTTCTGTTTCCTTTGCTTTCCTGAGCGTGCTCCTTACTCCCTGAGGGGCCGAGTGAGCAGCTCCCTGTGCCAGCTGACAGCTGCCACTCCTTTTTGGTGACTGATGTGGGGCACCGAGGGTTTGGGATCACTCCCAGGTGTTATCAGCTCCTGACTCCTCCAGGGGAACTCCAGGAAGGGTTTGGTCCCTGCTCAGGGCAGGTGAACACCTGACACCCTCAGGCACTCCCAGGAGCACTGGGACTTGCTCTGCACACAGGTAAAGCCCCAGGTGGCCTCTGCAGAGTTTTCTAGAGCAGCTCCAGAGAAGCCTGTGTGTGCTGGGGCAGGGCTGAGTCTGGTAGCTCTGCCTGAGCTGTCTCCAGCAGCTGGGGAACATTTGGGGGGAGATGGCAGTGGAGATGGGGAACAGGAGACACTGCCGTGGAGATGGCAGAACGTTGCTGGTGGAACCCCCTGAGGTCACAAAGGGCCCTGTGGAGCCCAAAGGCAGGCCCTGCAGGTGTGCAGGGCAGGCGGGTGTCACGGCTGCTGCACCAGCAGCAGCTGCAGCATGGCACGGGCACGCTGGGCCCTGGCTCTCAGCCTGCTCCTGCTGGCCCTGCCAGCCCGGGCAGCTCCGTGGCAAGCAGAGCCCGTGGGTAGGTGGCAGCCAGGCCGGGGGTGCCCTGCAGAGCCCCGCGGGCAGCAGGGCTCGGGCTTGCCCTGACTCTCCGTCTGTGTCTCTGCAGCGCAGGAGGAGGAGGAGGAGGCGCCTGGAGAAGGCCTGGCAGGCCCCGGGGAGAGCGCCGTGCGCACGGCAGGTGTGTGGGGGTGGCTGTGCTTTGTGCAGCCCCACTGTGAGACCCCCGAGGCCCCAGCACAGCCCAGGGGATCCCCCCTCACAGCTGGGGCCCAAAGAGGTGCACGCTCCTTGGCACAGGAATGGGTTTTGTCCACTCCAAGGGTCGATTGGTCAGGCAGCTGTGCTCCCTGCACTCCCCCATCCTCTCTGTCGAGCCCCCTGAGTCCCGACCACGGGGACAGCTGCATCCTTCAGCAAAGATGGGCAAGTGCAAGAGGAAATGTGAAGGATGCCCAGGATCAGGGGGCACAGCCTGGGTGTGCTGTTCCATCAGGACAGATGGTGCTCCAGGCTATGGGGGGAGCTCCTGGGGGAGTCTGGGCGCAGCTGTGGGCGCGGGCAGGGCGTTCCCACCTTCTCAGCTGGACCCTGCACTGGAGCTGCCCTGGCACTGCAGGAGTCACTCATCACTGCTGACCGACTGCACGGCCTGAGGGCTGCTCACAGGGTATACTGGCGGCAAAATGCAACTTTATTCTCTGCATCAAGGTCCAGAGTATCAAGATGGAAGGGGACAATCTTCCGTGGAGACAACCAAAGTGCTGCATGACATCCTGAGGGAGCTGAAGACGATAGTCGGAGGTGGGCACAGGTCACTCCTGAGCAGCACAGTCGGGCAGCTGAGGTCTTGGGTGCATGGAGGGGCACACCAAAGACCCCCAGCCACACTCAGACCCTCACGGAGGGACCCTGTGGGCACTGGCGAGCTGCAAGGGTGGCCCAGAGTCTGTACTGCCAGCTGTGTCTCCGGCTGAGTCCCAGGGGCTGTGTTTGCCCCAGTCAGATCATCCCTGGCCAGAGCACAGGAGAAATTGTGGGAAGAGTCCCCAGGAGCAGGGAGCAAAGGCAGACACTGGAAGAACTGGGTCAGGGGGGTTATTAGCAATGCTCTGAGGAGAGGGAGGGTGCAGAGAGTGGGGACCTGCAGGGCCTTTGGGAGTTCCCTTGGTTTTGCTGAGGAAGCGTTGCCACCGCAGGATATTCCCTTGCTCAGGGCTGTGACCGTGTTCACAGGGGTCTGGGGGTGAGGGAAGAGACAAGGATCCAGCTCCATGTTTCAGAAGGCTGATTTATTATTTCATTTATATATTATATTAAAACTATACTAAAAGAATAGAAGAAAGGATTTCATCACAAGGCTAGCTAAGAATAGAAAAATAAAGAAAGAATGATAACAAAGGCTTGAGACTGACCAGAGAGTCTGAGCCAGCTGACTGTGATTGGCCATTAATTAGAAACCACTCTATGAGACCAGTCACAGATGCACCTGTTGCATTCCACAGCAGCAGATAACCATTGCTTACATTTTGAGGCCTCTCGGCTTCTCAGGAGGAAAAATCCTAAGGAAAGGATTTTTGCTAAAAGATGTCTGTGACCCAGAGCTGCCAGCGAGGCGGCAAAGAACACTTGGTGGCAATGGCAGCGCTGTGGCGCGAGGGCCAGCGGCGTGCGGCACGCCCCGACGCGCAGCGCTGGCCCCGCAGGAGTGAAGAGCCTGGCGCTGAGCGGTGCCATCAGCCGCAGATCGGCCGGGGACGGCGGCGCCGAGCTGGGCGCCGGGGACGGCGAGGCGGAGCCCGACACCCCCGTGCTGGGCAGGGCAGACGCCGACGCCGTGGATTCCAACTCCTTCCAGACCTACTGCATCGAGGGCATCGTGGCCATCCTCGGCTCCATGGTGCTGGGGATGGTGCTGTGCTGCGTGATCCACGTGTGGAGGAAGAGGAGGAAGTGAGCTGTGGGGCGGAGGCGAGCTGCCGGGGCAGCGCGGGGGGGCCCGAGGCGTTTGCAGCTCCGGCGAGCGGAGGCTGGTGCCGTGGGCCGGCGCGGAGCCCTCCGTGTGCCCCGCGCGGGGTGCCCGCGGCCCGGGGCGCCCCGGCTGCTCCGCACCCTCGCACCCGCCCCGTGCCCTGCAGCTCCCTCTGCCCGCAGGCGCCTCGCAGCTGCCTGAGCCAGCTCAGGGGGCCCAGGCAGCCCGACAGGAGCCAGCAGAGTGTTTGGAGAATATTTGTGTTCATAAATAAAGAGCAGCAGCACAATCAGTTGTGTTGTACTGGCAGCAAACTCACACGGGTGCCACTGTGGGTCCCCTGGGTACCGAGGGGGTGAGGGGAGCCCCACAATGCCACTGATTCTAATTGATTCTAATTTGATTTTCACTATGTGTATTATCCATGCTGTAAGCAATAGAGTGACCCTGGACATGACCCTTCGTAGTGCTTTTTGCAAATTCACATTAATTCCACCTGAATGTGAGGAAGAACTCTGTGCAGGTGGCCATTCACTGGGACAGATTGCCCAGGTTGTGGAGTCTCACCCACTTGTGATATTCCAGGACTATCTGACCACAATTCTGTGCAGTGTGCTCTGGATGACCTTGCTTGAGGAGGGAGGTGGGACCAGATGATCCCACTCTTGTCTCTTTCAGTCTTACCCACAATGTGATTTGTGTTCACTAATGCCTTTGCCAGAGACCCACCAGCACGCAGTGAGTGGAAGGGGTCTGCCATGCAGGTGAGATGGTTTCATATGCTTGGGCACCATCCCCTGGAGAAATGCATGGCAAGGAAAGGAGCTGGGGCTGACTTTGGCAGGGCTTTTTCCATCCCAGCTTACTGGAACACCAGGAAAAGGTGGGCTGCCTGTGCAGGTGTCCCCTGTGGAGCTCTGCCTGTGTCTGGCTACTGTCCAGAACACGCACTGAGTGCCTCCCAGCCTCCAGCAACTCACAGACCCAGGAATATTTTATATCTATTCTGTTCTATATCTTTTGTCACGACATATTAACACACTGTGGTTCATGCATTTATTCTGAACCAGCTTTCCTGTTGCTCCAACAAACCAAACTATTCATGAATCTGGATCGTGTGAGTTCTCACAGAACACGACTGCACTTTCAGTGCCCAGCTGGTGGCACAGGGAGGGGCCATGCAGGCACATGTGGCAGGGGCGACAGCCGTGGAACAACTTTTGGGGTGACGTAAGGAGACAGAGATCATTCAACATTTAAGTCCTGGGCAAAATGCTTGACTCGGGAAAATGAATTTTAATTTATTACCAATTAACAACCGAGTAAGACAACGTGAAGTAAGAGGATCAGTCAGGAGTGGAGCCCGGGTAGGCAGGGACACCAACAGCTGCAGTGCTGGGGGTTGCTGGTGACACCTAAGAGGTCCAGAGTGTGCCAATGAGTGCTGGGATGCCCAGTGATGCTGTTGAGCACCCGGGCATGTCCAGGGACCTGCAGGTCCAAGCCAGCACCGGGACTGGGAGTGGTGACGCCAAGCAGGTGGATTTCAGGGCACGCTCAGCATCCATCAAAGGCTCCCAGTGCAGGAGTTACAGACTAGTGTTACTGGGGTGGGGGATGCAGCCTCTGGCTCTGTAGGTGAGAGGGCCACAGGCTGGAATGTTTTCCAGGGCGTTTCCCAGCAGCTCCCAGAGTGCTGCCTTAATTGCCTTAATTGCCTCCAGTGTCACAGTGCCACCGCTCAGGGTGGGGCTCACTGCAGGGGTGAGGCTGACAAAGGTCTGAGGGTCCCCTCCCAGCGCTGGGAACCTGCAGTGCACTGTCCTGGGGCCGCCCAGGTGCTCCTCCCCAGCACATCCTTGGCCCCGAGTCCATCTCTTCAGTTCTGTCACCTGTGCAAGGTTTGTACCCCTCTGTGCCCCCTGCAAGGCCCTTCCACGCCTGGTCCCACACCTGCACACTTTGTGCTGTGCCCCATTGTGTCGCTTTGATGTTTTAAGATTTTCTAAGCCTTCTGATGTTGACATTCTTGTAGCGAACTTTCTCACACACTTTCTCTAAATAACTCGTTGTTTTGCATTCCTTTATGAAGAAGTTGATAGACTGTGGTTTGTCCAGTGTCACCCTCCAGTCCACTATCACTCTTAGAAAACTGTAAATGCTAGAGTCAGAAAATAAACTTCCCTTTTTTCTTCACCTTGAGAACAGTGGAGTGCACTTGTATTCTTTTGTGTCCTATAGTGACATCCCATGTTTGGTGCTGCACCCCATGTACCTGTGGCTGCACCTGCATGCCCAGTGCCGCTCCCCAGACGTGCCCCTACCCCTGCAGGGGTGCAGACACACCTGGATCCCTTCCCAGCTTTGGGGGTACAGGGTTATGGCATCTGGGGGCCCACAACATGGATCCTACCAGCTTCATCCAGGGACTCCTGCCAGTTTCCTCCCCAGTTCACGCACCTAGGGCAGGAATGTGGAGTGGGGACAGGGGAAAGGTGTGGGCTCACGCCTGCTAATGCTCTGGGGAGCTGAGAGTGCAGGGGTCCCCAGGCCGAGGTACACATCCCTCCTTCCCCCAGGCCCAGCTGTGGCTCTGTGCAGGCAGTGCGGCACGTGGCCCTGGGGACACAGGGCCCACGGGGACACGGGCTGGACTCTGCCCGGGTGACGCAGGGGCAGTCATGCAGCAGGGCTGGGGCAGCCTGGCCGCTTCCCGGGCACCAGGGGCCACCTGCAGCACTGCGTCCCCATGACGTGGTGGTGTGCCAGCCCCAGGTGCTGACCCGTGCGGCGGCACAGCCCCTGGCCACACACCCCAGCTTCCCGTGCCGGCTGACCCCTGCCCCGGGGCTGCCTCTGAGCACTGAGCCGTGCTTCCTGCTGGGCAACGATCACCCCAGATGGGAAGGGGAGAGGGGCTCCCCCAGCTCAGGGCACACGTGTGCCCCAGTGTGGGCCTGGGCATGTGGGGCTGGCTGTGCACACACATCCACAGCTGCTGCACGCCAAGGGGCTCACCGCTGCCGTGCCACCCAGGCTGGGGGGACCCTGCACGACCTCCTGGGAACCGCCTGGGACCTTGCAGGATCCCCTGAGCTGACACACTCAGCTGTGGATCTGGTGCTGTGGTTGATCCTGGGGGAACTGGTTTCAGTCCCCACCTGTGGTCCTTGCCAGGCCGGTGGGGACTCCTGGGCCGGTGCTGGTCTCAACCAGTGCAAGCACTAGGCCTGTGTGTGATGCCAGTTCAGAGATGGAGTGGGACTGAGCACACTGGAGAGGGACTGAGCACACTGGAGAGGGACTGAGCCACACTGGAGAGGGACTGAGCCACACTGGAGAGGGACTGAGCCAAACTGGAGAGGGACTGAGCCACAATGGAGTGGGACTGAGCACACTGGAGAGGAACTGAGCCACAATGGAGTGGGACTGAGCCACAATGGAGTGGGACTGAGCACACTGGAGAGGGACTGAGCCACAATGGAGTGGGACTGAGCCACAATGGAGTGGGACTGAGCCACACTGGAGTGGGACTGAGCCAAACTGGAGTGGGACTGAGCCACACTGGAGAGGGACTGAGCCAAACTGGAGAGGGACAGAGCCACACTGGAGTGGGACTGAGCCACAATGGAGTGGGACTGAGCCACACTGGAGAAGGGACTGAGCACACTGGAGAGGGACTGAGCCAAACTGGAGTGGGACTGAGCACACTGGAGAGGGACTGAGCCACACTGGAGTGCCAGCCCCGTGGCCAGTAGCTCCTTGCCCACCTGGGCTGGCTCAGGCTGGTCATGCTGGAGCTGAGCAGAGCAGTTCCATACCTGGGCCAGCCCCACATCTGTGCCAAAGCGAGTCGAGCTGTGCTGCAGCCCAGCCTTGGCCCTCACACCTGCTGGCCTGTGCCCGTGCCACACTGGAGCAGAGTCCACATCGGTGGCAAGCCGTGCCAGATGTGCCCGGCCAGGCCATGCTGAGCCAGCACCGGTGCCGGGCCATACTGTGCTGGTGCCGGGCCATGCCATGCCATGCCATGCCATGCCATGCCATGCCATGCCATGCCATGCCATGCCATGCCAGTCCTGGTGCCATGCCATGCCGTACCGGTACCGGGCCATGCCGTACTGGTGCCGGTGCCGGGCCATGCTATGCCATGCAGTGCCGGTTCCGGTGCCGGTTCCGGTGCCGGTTCCGGTGCCGTCCCTCCCGAGGCACACCGGGCGCGCACGTGGTTCTCCGGCGCGCTGCCCGCGCGGGGGGGCGGGGCCGGGCTCGGTCTCCGTGCTCGGCGCTGCCCAATGGCGGCGCGGCCCCGCCCCTTCCCCCGGAGCGCGGGCCAATGGGCAGCGAGGGCGGGGCGGGGCCGGACAGGGGCGGGGCCGCGGTCACGCGGGGGCGGGGGGCGGTGTTAAAGGCGCCGCGCGCTGTGGCCGCCTTGGACCGGGCGGCGGCACCGACGGGCACCGACCGGCACCGAGGGAGGGCAGCGGGGCCCGGGCGGCAGCGCATCCGAGCGGCACCGCACGCGGCTGGGCATTTCCGGTTAGCGCGGCGCGGCGGTGAGCGGCGGTGACGGGCAGGGGCGGGCCCACGCACGCATGGCGGCGGGAGGGGGCGGTGGCGCGCGCGGGAGCGGCCGTTGCCGGCGGCGGGAAGGGCCGGTTCCGGTGCTCGGCCCGCTCAGCTCTGTCCTTCCCGCAGGATGAGGAGCGGCGCGGACCATGGCGCGGCAGCCGGCCCCCAGCCCCTGCGACCCACGGGCCCCTAGGACGTCGCGGTGTCCCCGAGCCCTATAGCGATCCCTCTATTTAATTTTGTACCTAATTTATTAACCCATCGCCATGGAGCCGACCCCCGCGGTGCCCGCCGCCCCGATGACCGACTTCCTCTGGATGCTGGTCCTGGGCTTCATCATCGCCTTCGTGCTGGCCTTCTCTGTCGGTGCGAACGACGTGGCCAACTCGTTCGGCACGGCCGTGGGCTCGGGGGTGGTGACCCTGCGGCAGGCCTGCATCCTGGCCAGCATCTTCGAGACGGTGGGCTCCGTGCTGCTGGGGGCCAAGGTCAGCGAGACCATCCGCAAGGGCCTGATCGATGTCGAGATGTACAACTCCACACTGCTGATGGCAGGCTCGATCAGCGCCATGTCCGGTGAGGAGCGGGGAGGTCACGGTGGAGGGGCACTGTGTCCCGGGATGCCCTGGTGATGGCTTTCTTAGCAGGCTGCTTCTTCTCCAGGATCTGCTGTGTGGCAGCTGATGGCTTCATTCTTGAAGCTCCCCATTTCTGGAACCCACTGCATCGTTGGAGCCACCATTGGCTTCTCACTGGTGGCCAAAGGGCAGGAAGGTGTCAAGTGGTCTGAATTGCTGAAGATTGGTAAGTGCAGCAGCAGGACCACCCCAGACACGGACCCCGTGTGTCCCTGGGCTTCCTTTTCCAGCAGCAGGATACTGATTGTGCCTCCCACTTTCTAGTGTTGTCCTGGTTCATCTCACCCCTTCTTTCGGGCATCATGTCTGCTATCCTGTTCTTCCTCGTCCAGAGGTTCATCCTCTGTAAGGTAAGGGCTGTCTGCCCTGTTTTCTGATGCTCTGGGGCTCTGGGCTGCTCTCAGTGGGCTTGTTGGTTGGCTTATGGCCACCAGTATTTCTCCTGGCACATCCTGGAGTGTCTGTGTTGGCATCAGGGGAGCCCTTTGGGAGCTGAAGACTGAGAAAATGGGGCCTGTGGCCACTCCACAGAGTGGACTTGGAGGGTTTGGGGCATCACCTTCCCTCTGAAACGTGGGAGTTGTCTTGCCTGGCTTCAGCAGGAACAGCCCTGTTTCCCAGTAATGAAGTAGTAGCTCAGAATTGATAAGACCAGAGCTGTCAGCTGGGCTTTTCCAAAATCCTGGTGTAAGGGGTTTTTTTTCTATGGGGTAGGCTGCAGGTAAAGGTGTTTATCCACAGCCATGGCATTCCTCAGCTAGCAGGGACAGAATTGTTCCCGAGGCTGGGGAAACCACATTCCTGAGACCCCAACTATGCAGAGAAACTCCAGTATTCTTTTCTGCATATCTCACGTTAAATTCCTTTAAGTTTTACCTCTAACAATTGAAGAGATGTTAAGATCTTATCAGTGGCAGCCCTTTAGAACAGCTCAGCGTCACCACTGTCACAGTAACCTTGTGTAACCAGCCTCCCAAAGCGTGGCTGGCCCTGTCACGCTCCGTCCTGGTGCTCGGGCTGCTTGGCATTCAGGGAGGCTTGGTGTGCTTGTCCTGATGCCAAATCCCAATTGCTGGGCAGCAGCGGGGATTAAACACTCCTTCGGCTGGGGTGAGGGCCTTGCTGCCAGGTATGTGGTCCAATAAGCTCCTTTGTGACTAATGGACTTTTTATTTTGTTCAAGTCAGCTGAAAAGGGGCAAAAGCTTTGGAAGTTATTGGAGAGTTGAAAGAGAAATGTAAGTGGAGGTGGCACTTTGGGGAGCCAGGGAAAGGATTCAGAAGCCAGGTAGCGATGAGTTGTTCCAGGCCTGGGAGTGCTGGAAGCCTTGGCTGGGCCTGCCCTAGCTCTGTGGGGAGCCTTGTGGGATCCAGGTGTTGTGGGACCTCCTGCCCTCCATGTGACTGGGGGCTGTTCCCTAAAGGCTGTTGGGAGCTGTTGTCTGTAGGCGACTGAGGGCACAAACCCCTTCTGGAGAGGATCTGTTGCTGAGCTGCTCCTGGGCTGCTGCACAGTCCCCGGTGTGCCTCTCTGCAGCACTGCTCTGTGTTTTCCAGGCAGATCCTGTTCCCAACGGCCTGCGAGCTTTGCCCGTCTTCTACGCTTGCACTGTGGGAATCAACCTCTTCTCCATCATGTACACTGGGGCGCCCTGTAAGTGCACAGCAAATGCTTCAACCTGAATTTTGAAATTCTTTCCAAAGCCTCCATTAAATGCACGATTTACCCCTTTTTTGCTTTACAGGGCTGAGATCTCCTAGAAGGCGGCTGGCCTGTGCCGGTTACGGAAGGCGGCAGGCTAGCCTGCACTGTCTGGGCTAGGTAGTTGCCCAGCCAAAGAGACCTGCTCAAACTAAACTCCTCCAGACCTTTCTCCTTAGACTTCCCAGGATTGGCCAATAACATGGCTTCCCCTTCCCTTCTCTTACCTGTGCTAAAACTCAGGTATCTGCTGGCTGCCAGCAGTGGGGCTAGGAGCAGGGATGGGGCTGTGCCTCCTGCTTCATCCTGTCCCTAAAATCGAGCTAATTACTCTTGTCCAGAAGAGCTGGCCTGTGTGCTGCAGAGTCTGAGCTTCAAGTGGAAAAGCCAAGCTAGGATGCTGTGTGGCAGGGGACAGGTCAGGAGCAGGACTGAGGGAGGGCTCAGCAGGGACAGGTGGATTTGCCCGCAGAGCCAGAGGCTCCGTCACCTCCGTTGTTTGCTGGGATGACTCGGCCTGAGCTGTTTTCTGGTGTCAGCGTGGGTTTCCTGTTGTGGAGGAGCCTCTGGAGGTGGGATGCGGGCAGGCAGTGCTGGCTCTGGCAGGGTTTGCTCTGTAAACAGTGGCTGGAAAATTTTTTTGAGGGATGTCAGCTTCCCCTTGCCTGGGCTCTGCAACGTGGGGGAGAGGAGGACAGGCCTGCAGTGGTGCTGCTGGGGGCACTGGGGCTGCTCCCAAATCACTTGATTAGTTGGCATGTCCAAAGTGGATCTGTGTTTATCCTGAGCCCTGAACTGCTGAGTGAGCTCTAGGTTGCTTGAGCACAGGGTTTGCAGGCAGACCTGTGCCTGCTGGAGGTGTCTGGACTGCTTCAGGAGCAATAAGGCACTGCCTGCAGCAGCAAATGCAGGGTTTGGATAGTCACAAGCACTCGATGCCCTGCCTGGGCTTGTGTGATGCCAGTCCTCTGCTCAAAGTCAGGCTGCCTGTGAGAATGCTCCTAAGTGGGTCATGTATCACCTCAGATGCCATGAAGCCCAAATTGCCATTGACTCCTGGAGCAAAAGAGCTGCCCTCCCAGCAGCTGCAAGGGCTGGAGAACTCCAGGGTGGGAGCAGCCCAGCGTCTGTGTCCTCTCCAGAGCAGGGAAGCAGCACTGGCGCTGCAGCAGCCACACTGGGAGGTGTTTTTTCCTTTGACATTGCAGCAAATGAGGAGACAAGAGCTGTGTGGAGCCTGGGGCATGCACCACTCTGTACAGGGCTTGGCTGGGGGAAGGGGCTGTGAAGGGTCAGCTGCTGATGGGAATGTGACCTGTGGGGCTGAGAGCATAGGTCAGTCATCCCTTCCCAGCAGTGCTTCTCCCTGGCCGGTGGATTAGCTCAGGGCTGTTGCAGGTGATGGTGAGCCTGTGCCTGGGAAAACCAAAGTCATATATCGAGGAGGGTTTTGCCCAGAGGTTTTCAAAGATCCGTTGTTTTATTTCCTAGTGCTGGGCTTTGACAAACTTCCTCTGTGGGGTATCCTCCTAATTTCGGCGGGGAGTGCTGTTGTCTGTGCTCTCGTCGTCTGGTTCTTTGTATGTCCGAGAATGAAGAAGAAAATCGACCGTAAGTACCACGTCCCTCTGCAATCCTCGGGAAGGGCACGCTCTGGCTAACCCACTTCTCTTCCCAGTGGGAGATCCCATTAGCTCTGGGGCTGTTATTAACAGAATCCTCCTCTTCACTCAGGGATTAACCTGCTCTGAGTCACTGGGGCACGCAGCGGGCTGGGCTCTGCCTGCTCCTTACCCAGGCACCCAGACCCTCCAGGAGCAGCTGTTGTGCTGCTGAGCAGTGTCTGGGGCTGACTGATCTGCAGGGTGGTCTCTCCTGGAGCTGTGGGCAGTGTCAGACAGCTTGTCCCACTCTAATAGAGGAGAGAGAAGGCAAGAGACAACGTGCCTGTTGTAACCTTTAATCTTCTCATACCTGCTGAGCAATCCTTGGCCTGGCTGATGCAGATCACAAGTTTAAAGCTGACGAAATCCTTTGCCTGTAGCAAAAAAACCCAAAACACTCTATTGAAAGGCATCCAAAGGATCAGCCTGGAGCTCTGCCTCCAGAGCAGTACTTGGAACTGCATGTGGTCCTGAATATCAATGATGTGTGCAGGCTGGGGCCTTGGGAGTTGGTGATGAGGGGATGTCCCTGTTGTGCTGGTGTAATTGGGGTGCGACTAACAGCTTTATGGCTGCTCTTGGCAATTCTCCAGCTGTTTAAGTTAACTCCTGCCTGTGAGGTGAGGTGGGCTCTTCTGCCTGTCAGGCATGCTATGCTTCCTGCCTGCCCACAGCATCCCTGCGAGGATGTGGGCATGCAGGGAGAGACAGCTCTGCTAGGACTAGATGCCAGGATGGAGAGTTGATGCCACAACCCAGCCCTTGAGGCAAACAAAGTGACAGGGAAATGGTCATGTTTATGACAAGAAGGTGGTTTTGGTTGTTGTCTGAAGGAGCTGACCTCATGTTTTCACCTGGAAAAAACATGCTTTTACTGTTAGAGGCGGAGAACAGCCTCAGGTTCCACAGCTTGGTGCTTCTGGTTTGGCTGCCCAGGGTGGACAGGAAACCAGGCTGCCTTTTGGGGGTGGAGGCCAGCTCCTGTTTGGGTTTGTCATCCAGTGGAAGCTGGAGAGGAGCCCAGGCTGGAGCTGCTGGGCTGGTAGAGGAGCTGGGCTCTTCTGGGCGCCTCTCTGTCAGCTTCAGGGGTCATAGCCGCTCCAGAAGTGGGTCCAGAGCATCCCACTGCCCACAGAGATGGGACAAACATGGCCCAAAGAGGAACCTCTGCACTAGACATTACCGACATAAAAGCCCCATAATGGTGTTCACCACACCTCGTGTGGGTGGGGGTGTCTAAAAATAAGGGATGAGCTGGCTTAGATGGTTTGGCTGTTGTGCCCGGGACAAGGTGTGACTGTCCAGCAGTTTCCAAAGTTCAGGATGTGGAGGCGCTGTAAATTTTATTTGGCTGCCATAAATCTGAGTGGCAAGGGGTGTGGGCTTGCTGCTGGCATTCGGTGCAGTGGTGGAAAGGGGTTTGATGGCGGCTGCCCCTCTTTGCAGGAGAGATAAAATCAAGTCCTTCTGAAAGCCCCTTGATGGAGAAGAATGTTTGCCCAAAGGAGGAGCAAGAGGAGGCCAAGATGGCCTTGGAAGATGCCAAGGGCCCTGCTGCTGATGCAGGGTCAGCCGTCCCGCCCCGGGCAGCGGGGGAGGAGAGGATGGTCTCCTTCAACCTGGGGGAGCTGGAGGAGGCCCCAGAGCAGGAGAGGCTTCCCAGCCTCGACCTGAAGGAAACAAGCATTGACAGTGGTGAGTAGCAGGGGGTGATTGGGGTGCTGAGAGTCCCCCAGCCCAGGTACCCGTGGTGCTAACCCCGCTGTCCCCCCTGGCAGGAGCTGTGCGGCTGCCCAACGGCAACCTGGTGCACCTGAGCCAGGCAGTGGGCCACCAGCTGGGCTCAGGGGGGCAGTACCAGTACCACACTGTGCACAAGGACTCCGGCCTCTACAAGGAGCTGCTGCACAAGCTGCACCTGGCCAAGATGGGGGACTGCATGGGGGACTCTGGGGACAAGCCCCTGCGGCGCAATAACAGCTATACCTCCTACACCATGGCCATCTGTGGCATGCCCCTGGACTCTCTGCGGGCCAGGGACGTCGAGGAGGGGGAGAAGCTCAGCTGGTCTGTGGTGGACACAAAGAAGAGGGTCCGCATGGACAGCTACACCAGCTACTGCAACGCAGTGGCGGACGCACACCCGGCTGCAGACGTGGACCTGAACACAGCCCAGGCAGAGCTGGGGGCTGCTGACCGCAAGGGCAGCGCCGGCTCCCTGGAAGAGTGGCACGAGCAGGACAAGCCTGAGGTGTCTCTGCTCTTCCAGTTCTTGCAGATCCTCACAGCCTGTTTTGGCTCCTTTGCTCATGGTGGCAATGATGTCAGGTCAGTGGAGTTGTGGGAGCCAGGGAGGCTACTAGCTGGGGCTAGTGCTCACAGAATCATGGAATTACAAAATGGTTTGGGGTGGAAGGGATCTTAAATACCTTGTTCCAACCCTCTGCCATGGATGTGTTCCTCTTGACCCGGTTGTTCTACGTGCCATCCAACCTGGCCTTGAACACTTCCAGGGATGTTCTATCTTTCCAAGAGCCTCTGGCCCTCTAGACCAGTTCCTCTTTCTCTTCCAGCAACGCCATTGGGCCCCTGGTTGCACTCTTCCTGGTCTATCAGACGGGCGATGTGGCTACCAAGGTGGCAACTCCCATCTGGCTGCTTCTCTATGGGGGTGCAGGGATTTGCATTGGCTTGTGGGTCTGGGGAAGGAGAGTCATCCAGACGATGGGGAAGGACCTGACTCCCATCACACCATCCAGGTAAGGGCTACCATGGAGCAGAGGGGAGGCTCCGTGCAGCCTAAGAGCTGCATTCTGCTCCAGGAGCCCCTTTCCATTCTCTCCTGGGGGTTTCAGTGGTGGAGCTGGGATGTGTGGGGCTCCAACACCTTGCTGCATCCTGGGGGGTTCATCTGGGGGCTGCAGAGCCAAGCAGTGCTGCCTTGAGCTGAGCCCACGGTGTTTTGGGGTATCCAGTGCCCCCATTCCGATCTGCTCTCTGTCCCTGCAGCGGCTTCAGCATCGAACTGGCCTCAGCGCTGACGGTGGTCACTGCCTCCAATGTTGGCCTCCCAATCAGCACAACCCACTGCAAGGTAGGAGGGCTACCAGGGGCATGGCTTTGGCTTGGTGTGAGCACAGAGTTCCCAGCTCTTGGTGCTCACAGGGCTGAGCTGTGTGGGAGGCCCCACTGGGCCACTGGCCACTGTCAGTCCCAGCTCTGCCGCTTGCATCTCAATGTGAGGTGACAGCGGCTGCCCAGCCTCGAGGTGGGCCCCTGGGGCACTTGGGAGGTGATGGCAGAACAAAACCCCTTTCATGGTCCCCTAGGCTCTTGCCAAGAGGCCATGGGAACCCGAGTGCTGCGGGATCCTGGTCCCGTCACCCCTCTGTGTTACAGAGCTTGCAAGGGTTTTCAGGGTGAAGAGAGAGGCGAGAATGTTGACCTCATGTTCAGAAGGCTTGATTTAATATTTTATGATATATATTACATTATTAATGTTCTAAAAAGAATAGAAGGAGAGTTCTCAGAAGCTACTAAGCTAAGAGTAAAAAAGGAATGAATAACAAAAGAGCTCGGTCTTTGATTGGCCCTTAATTGTACACATCCAATGTGGGCCAATCACAGGTGCACCTGTTGCATTCCACAGCAGCAGATAACCATTGTTTACAATCCCTTTTCTGGGGCCTCAGCTTCCCAGAAGGAAAAATCCTAATGAAAGGATTTTTATGAAAAGATGTCGTTGACACCTCTGGGCTGGCAGCTCCTTGCCCTGCACTCCCTGCCTGCGCTCTGTGCGGTGCCCACAGGCCGGGGCAGGACCCAGGGCTGTGCCCGAGGGGTGGAGGAGTGCGTGTTTGGGGGGTGCAGAGGGCTGCTCTGGTGCTGAACGTGCCCCGGCTCCTCGTGCAGGTGGGCTCAGTCGTCTCGGTGGGCTGGCTGCGCTCCAGGAAGGCGGTGGACTGGCGCCTCTTCCGAAACATCTTCATGGCCTGGTTCGTCACCGTCCCCATCTCCGGCCTCATCAGCGCTGCCATCATGGCTGTCTTCAAGTTCGCTGTCCTGGAGGTGTGAGGGACCAGGGTCCCACTGCTCCTGCTTCCCACTGCTGTCCTCCCTCAAGGAGCCACCGAGGCTGCCTGCTGTGGGGTGGCAGCTGCGCCCATCTGCGCATAGTGCTGTCACTGAAGTATCTTTTTTTTTTTTTTTAATATAACTGTCTTGGCGCTAACACTGTGGGGGTGCACTGCCAGGGCTGTATGTGCCCCCAGGTGACCCTCCTGATCTGCTGTAGCTGTAGATAAGCAGTTACTGGGGGCCACTTTCTCACTTCTACCGATCCCCTGGCAATGATTTTTGGGGGAAGGACAGAGGTTGGTCCTTGCCTGCCCTGGAACAAAGGGCCGGGGAGTCGTGGGGTGCCCCTCTTGCAGGCTGTGCAGTGTTCAGCTTTGCCTCCATTGCGTAGTGCTGTGGACACCATCCTGCTCGGGGGCCCGGGGGAGCTGCCCTCTGGCCCCCTGTCACTGCTGCTACCTCGGACTTAATAAAGATTTCCTTGGGATGCCAGTGCTGCCTGTGGTTCTGGGGATTTTGGACACGGCGGGGGCCCCAAATGCTGCCCCACAGCCCTCGCTGCCTTAGCCCTGAGCCCCAGGAGGGAGCTGGGGACAGAGATAAGAGCCCCACGTGCCGCCTGTATCACGGGAGGGGCGGTAAACAGCCCTGCGCTGGGGTTATCGGCGCCCTGCACCTGGGGGCGGCTCCAGCCCGCTGTGGGGAGATGTGTGGTTGTGTGTCAGGCCTTATCCGTGCCTCACAGCCCTGGCACAGCAGCTGCTCCGCTGCCCCTCCATGTGCCGTGGGCTGCTCCCTCCCGCCTGGGTCAAGGCCGGGCCGGGCCCCGCGTCAGCGGCTTCGGGGTGTCGCAAGAGCCCCGGGAGAGGGGCCGGGGCCTTGGGCACACGGAGGGTTCGGGGGGCGCTGAGTGGGGCCGTGAGGGAGCTCCGGGCAGGGGCAGCACACGGAAGGTTCGGGAGGTGCCGTGTGGGGCCGTGAGGCAGCCCCGGCCGGGGGTCGCTGCGTCCCCCGGGTGTCCCCCGGCCGGGCGTGCCCCATCCTCCCGATCCCCCCGAGTGAGGCCGGGGCGGCTCCGCGGGGCGGCTCTGGGGCGGCGGCGAGGCCGGGCCCTGACCCCGGTTAATGATTCGCCGCTGGGCAAACAGGGCCCGAGGCTGCGGGCCCAGCCGGGGGGCGCGGGGACAGCGAGCCCCGGTGAGGGGGCGCGGGGAGCGCTCCCCGTGTGAGGGGCACAGACGGGAAGGGGTGTCCGTAGCCCGGGGGGAGCACGGGGGAACGGCTGCCCCGGCCGGGGGTCACGGCCCCGGGGTGCCTCGGCCCCGTGCCGGCCGTGCCGCCCGAGGCGGGGCCGGGAGGGCGTTTCCGCAGGGCCCCCCGTTAAAGCGGCGGCGGCTCGAGGCGGCGGCGGAGCCGGTGGCGATGGGCAGCGAGGGTCAGCGGGGCCCGGCGGCGGCCCGGGGCCCCGGGCAGGGCGACCCCCGGGCTCTGCGGAGGGACTGCCAGCACCGGTGGGCTGGGGACCGCGGGGGCACTGCGAGCACCGGGGGGCAGCAGCAGCGGGGATGCGGGGCGAGGGCTGCGGGAGGACAGGTGGGGAGGGGAGCGGGACCCCGAGCAAGGGCCCCGGGCCTCAGGTACGGGACCCTTGCCGCAGCGGGAGGGGGCAGAGGCCCTGGTTGCCATGTCGACATGCTGGGGTGGGAGCAGCTCCGAACGGGGGCTTACTGTTCTCCCTCCCTCCTCCAGCTCCATTTCCAGCTCCACAGCCCGTTTTTCTGCTCCAATAACTTGCTGTGGGGGCCCTGGGCCGGGATGAGCGCACAACCGTCCCAGAGAGCACTGACCAGGCACTGGGATAGGGACACACGACCCCATCTCTTCCTCTGTGCCACCCCCAGCCCTAAACCTCTCCTCACCCCATAACTCTCCCCGTGGTCTCCCCCAGGATCTTCGTCAACCGGAGCCTGGCGCTGGAGAAGATCAAGTGCTTTGGCTTTGACATGGACTACACCTTGGCCAGTGCGTTTTGTGGGGACCCTAAGGCAGGGTGGGGCAGTGGTGGGATTCCCCCAGCCCCTGCCCACATCCCCCTTCCCCCCTGCAGTGTACAAGTCCCCTGACTATGAGGAGCTGGCCTTCGCTCTGCTGCTGGAGCACCTTGTTGCCATCGGGTACCCTCCTGAGATCCTGGCCTACAAATATGACCCCACCTTCCCCACCCGGTCAGTTTGTGGAGGGGGTCCCAGGGACGGGAGGGGAGGGCAAGGCAGCCCCCCAGCACTGACAGCTGTATGGTGCAGGGGGCTGGTGTTCGATGCCCTGTACGGGAACCTGCTGAAGGTGGATTCCCACGGGAACCTGCTGGTCTGTGCCCATGGCTTCCGTTTCCTCAAGGGGTGAGTCTGGGAATTCACCACCCCTGAGGCAGGAGGGCATTGGAGGTCCCCCAGGGTGGAGTGCAGCTCCATGCTCCCTCCCCAGAGCCGAAATCCTGCACTATTACCCCAACAAGTTCATCCAGAGGGATGACATGAAGCGCTTCCACATCCTCAACACCCTCTTCAACCTCACAGGTGAGTGAGAGCCCCCATTGTCCTGGCCCTCCCACCACCCTGGGGTGCTGTCCTGCCCTGCACCCCTTCTCACGGCCCCCTCCCTCACAGAGGCCCACCTCTATGCCTGTCTCGTGGACTTCTTCACCAACTGCTCCAGATATGTCAAGTAAGAGGGAGGTGGTGGGCGGGGGCTTGGTGTTGGATCAGACAGGTGTCGATCTTGGGGAGAGTTTCCCTTAGCAGGGCAGCCCTTTCACATTCCCTTCCTGCCTGTTGCAGCTGTGACACTGGCTACAAGCACGGGAACCTCTTCATGTCCTTCCGCAGCATGTTCCAGGATGTGCGCGAGGCCATGGACCACGTCCACCTCTCGGTGGGTGCAGGGGGCAGGGGGCTTGGGCTGGTGGGTGCTGGCAGTGCTGGGGTTTTCCCACCACACACCCCCTGGGAGCTTTTGGCCAGCCCCACCCCATTCCTCCTGCAGGGCTGCCTCAAGGAGAAGACGCTGGAGAACCTGGAGAAATATGTGGTGAAGGATGTGAGTTGTACAGACCCTAGGGACCCCTCTTCACTCTGCCCCCCTCAGTCAATTCCTCGTGCCACCCCCACGCTCCCCCTCACTGACTTGCCCCTCACTAGCCCCGTGTGCCGCTGCTGCTGAGTCGCATGAAGGAGGTGGGGAAGGTCTTCCTGGCCACCAACAGTGACTACACCTACACTGACGTGAGTAGGGGTGTCCCTGTCCCCCACCTGCGTGGATAACTGCCCTGCACGGTCCCCCCTGCCCTGCATAGGGGAGGCAGAGGGGCTGTGCTGAAGCACAGGCAGGGTCTGCCTTGCCTGGGGGCAGCAGTGATGATGCCAGATGTCCTTGCAGGCCATCATGTCCTACCTGTTTGACTTCAGCAATGAGGACAAGGTGAGTCTGTCCCCATTGTGGGCTGCCTGGGTATTGTAGCAGCAGGCCCCTGAACAGGGTAATAATTAGCATTGACTCCATGATTCCAGAAGGCTGATCAATCACTTTCTTATACTATACTGTATTATACTGTGAGAAAACCCATCACCCTTCAGACAGTCCAGACAGTCCGATAACGGCTTTTTCCAGATTGAATCCAAACAACATCACCGCAGGCCAGTTAAGAAATCACCCCTTGTTAAACAAATCTCCACAGCACATTCCACATGTTCACAACAGGTGCAGCAAGTGAAGATAAGACATGTTGATCATTCTTTTCTCTGATCTTCTCACAGCCTCCCCCAGCACAGTGCCTGGGAAAGCTGTGCCTGCTGCTCTCCGTGGAGAGAGCCCCAGCCACAGGTGGGGGGGCACAGGGTGCCATCAGCACCCTCCTGTGACCCCCTCCCCGTCCACAGGCTGATGTCCCACAGCGGCCCTGGAGGTCTTACTTCGACCTGATTGTGGTGGACACGCGCAAGCCCCTTTTCTTTGCTGAGGGCACTGTCCTGCGCCAAGTGGACACGGTGGGCACCTCTCCCCTGCTGCAGGAGGGGTGGGCACTGATTGGGCCCTGAGGGGCTCCTGTGGGCACAGCAAGGTGGGTTCACGGCCGGTTGGCCACCAAGCAGGCAGAGGTGACAGTGTCCCCATCCTGGGGTGCTCTTGTCCTGTAGGACACGGGGAAGCTGCGCATTGGGACGTACACGGGCCCCCTGCAGCACTGTGCTGTGTACTCTGGTGGTAAGCACCCAGCTGGGCTCTCTACGCTCTGCGGGCAGCAAGGGGGACGTGCCCACCCCCCACCCTGACCCCTGGCTGTCACAGGCTCCTCAGATGTGGTGTGTGACCTCCTGGGTGTGAAGGGCAAGGACATCCTCTACATGGGGGACCACATCTTTGGGGACATCCTGAAATCCAAGAAGCGGCAGGGCTGGCGCACCTTCCTGGTGGTGCCCGAGCTGGCCCGAGAGCTGCAGGTCTGGACAGAGAAGAGTGGTGAGCAGTGCTGGGCTGGGGACACTGACTTTACCATGCAAGGGGAGGTGTCTGGAGCCTCCTACACCCCTGGATGGCCAAACTGCCTCAGTGGGCCATGCCCAGACACTCTGTTGGTCGTGCTGGGCAGTGGGTGATGGCCCTGCACTGAGCTGGCCCTGTTGCCCTTGCAGAGCTGTTTGAGGAGCTGCGGAGCCTGGATCTCTTCCTGGCCGAGCTGTACCAGTGAGTTGGTTGGGGTGGGAGACAGGCAGGGGTGGGAGCACACCCTCCAGGTGAGCCCTTAGCTGGGTCTGTTCCGTTGCAGGCACTTGGACAGTGGCAGCAGTGAGCGCCCAGACATCAGCTCCATCAAGCGCCGGATCCAGGTGACAGCCAGGGCACTGTGCCTGCTGGCACACAGCTTAGCTCACCCCCCTGCCACAAATTCCTCTGTGGAGGGCCCCCCAGGAGCTGCTGTTTGCCCTGACCGTCCTGCTGCACCCACAGAAAGTCACACATGAGATGGACATGTGCTATGGGAAGATGGGCAGCCTGTTCCGCTGTGGCTCGCGTCAGACGCTCTTTGCCAACCAGCTGATGCGCTACGCAGACCTCTACGCTGCCTCCTTCATCAACTTCCTCTATTACCCCTTCAGCTACCTCTTCCGGGCTCCCCCTGTCCTGGTAGGCAGCCCTCAGGCCCTGCTGGTCACCCACTGTGCCTCAGTTTCCCTCGCTGCCTGAGCGGGCACGGGGCTGGTGCCAGCCTCTCTCTGTGAGCCTTGTCCCCCCCCGCAGATGGCTCATGAGTCAACAGTGGAGCACTCTCACCGGGACTCGGGGGATGCCAGCACTGCCCTTCCTCCCTGGCTGGCCCAGCATGGTGACCCTCACCAGCAGGTGGGTGGCAGGAGCACAGGGGCAGAAGGACACGGGCATCCTGCCACGCTGACGCCCTTGGGGTCCTGTGCCCACTGAGCCTCTTTCTGCACTGCCTCAGGTCCTCCAGGACTCCAGTGGGGAGGAGGAAGATGATGGAGAAGCCTGAGCACACCCCAACTGCCATGCTGCCCACGGGAGGACATTCAGTGGCCCTGGACCACTTGCGCTCATGGCCAGCTGCCACCTGTGGTGGCCACACAGGATGGCCGGTGGCCCTGACTCCTGGTCCCTGTCACCTCTATCCCCTGTCCCTGGGCAGTTGGGACCTTCTCCTGACTCTGCCCAGAGCCAGGAGAGGCTCCCCCGCCCAAGTCTGCTAGCTCCTGCCCGTTTAATTCATATCTGTCTGGTGCCCCTTGAACTCATTCCTCTCCCACCAGCTCATTGCCAGCATGGGGGCATCCAGCACCAGGGTGAACGGGCAGTGCCACTGCTGCAGCGTCCCTGGCAGCCCCACTGCAGCAGTTGGGCTCCCAGCACCGAAAGCCCCCTGCCCTTTTAGCCTCTGGGCCTGGCCACAAGCACCGCAGTGCTGGATGGATGGGGTGGGGCTCTGCAGGTGACACCTGCTGCAGGGGAACCCCGTGCACCTGCTGTTCCTCTTTTCTTCTTTCTACCCTTTTCTATTTATAAAACGCCCTCAAAACTCCTGGCACTGCAGAGACATAAAGTTGGTTTTAAAGGAAAACTGTTTTGTCCCTGCACCTGAGAGCTGGGGACAAAGGGCAGTCCGCCAGTCCTTGTCCAGCAGCTGGGGCAAGCACAAGCCCCTGGGGAGAAGGTGGCAGCCCCGAGCTATCCCCAGCTCTGCAGAGGGGCCAGGCCAGCAGCACTGCACAGAGCGGAGCCACCCCGTGCCATAACTGCTCTGAGGCTTCTGCCAGCATCCCTGGCTCAATGGCGATGCTGAGCCAAGGCTGGGGTTGGGAGAGAGCAGGAGAAGATCGTGATGGGGCCAGGAGCACGGCCTGCTGGCACTGGGGGGTGAGAGCAGGGCTCCCCCACCCTCCACAGCTGCACGGTGGTCACTGTTCACATCACCTGCCTAGCCCCTTGCCAGTCTCTTGCCTGGTACCTTGTACTGCTGCCTGCTCCAAGTGTAGGCACACACATCTCCTCTGCAAACTTTAAAAAATATGCATTTTTTATTTAAAAGCATGTTTTAAAAAAAATTTGAAACATATAAAAATGTGTTAAAAAAATAATTTTTAAAATATTTTAATATTTTAAATATTAATAAATATTTTAATAAATATTTTAAATATTTTAATATTTTAAATAGGTTTTTAAATAATGTTTTAAATTTTGTTTTAAAAATGTGTTAAAATAATAAAACAAAATTTAAAGCATTATTTAAAAACATGTGCAAAGAAAATTTAAAAACTTGATTTTTATTTAGTTGCCAACCCTCGGGGGCTCTTAGGTGGATAAGAACTCAAGCCCTCCAGCTCTGTCACTTCAGGCAAAGCCTTGTTCCTCCGGAAGAAGAAGCGTGTCTCCTCCTCGGCAGCCACGATCTCACTGAGGGCTGAAACCACAGGGTCATGGTCCTTTAGCATCCCTGGATAGACACTCCGAGCCCTCTCAATCCTCAGGGAACGCCGCACAGGAGTTAGAAATTTAAATTCTCCGTGTTCAGGCAATTCCCTTCCTCTGTGGGGAGAAGAGCCTCAGGTAAACCCTGCAGAGGACCACGGGCATGCAAGGGTGTGTGCTGCCTGGAGCAGGAGGCTCAGCCTTACCTGGTTGCTGATGTAACCAGTAACTTGACTGAGGGAGGGAGGGAGGTCATGTGCCTCCCCACCAGGCCCGGAGTTGATGCTAAAGGACGCCTCTCAGCGGGACAAGGTGTGATAGGCGCCCGAGGAGGGGCTTCTTCTTCCTTTGCTCCTGGCAGAAAAGGAAAAGTGTTGTTATATTTCTAGAGTCCCATACCTTCCTTTGGTGTTTTCTTATGGCTGTAGATCTTCACAGCACAGACTCCTTCTTCTGCATGTTGCTCCTTCTTAGTCAGGGCTCCTTCCAGGCTCTCCCTGACTGGCCAACCCACCCCCTTTTATCCCAGCTACCCTCACAAGCCACAGCTGCAGCCCAATGAAGGACATTGCAGCTGCAGCCCATCAAGATCAACTGGGACCTACCAGGGCAAGGCCTATAGACAGATATTGAAGTACAATACAGATATTTTACTGGGACTCAAAGGCCACCTCTACTACAGAAAAAGGCAGCACAGTTGCAGCACTGGCTAGGGGTTACACCTCGGCACTCTGGACAGGGGCAAGGTGCCTGCCTGCAGAGGCTTGCAGGGCCAGGACCCTCCCTAGCCCAGGCAGAAGAACAGTGTCCCATTTTTCAGATCAGGATTCCAGAGTTTCACCACACTCCTTAAGAGGGACACGAGGTGCCGGGACAGACTGTAAACCGTGTGGCCTCCAGGCTGGCAACACCTGGGAGCGCCCATGCTCATCAACCCCACAATGCTCAGGTTACCTTCCAGTTTCTGGCCTGCATCCTTCAAAATAGTGAGAGCAGTTTCTCGGAGATCTTCAACTGGCTGCAGGAAAAGCAGAACATGGGTCAGGGCAGCTCTGGCATGGGAATGGAGACCAGAGTTAGAGATGAATGGGAGGAAAGGCTTTTGCTGCTCAGCCTGTGCTGAGGATAGGAAGAGGCTGCAGTATTCCCCTTTGCCCAGTGGGATCCATCAGCACCCAGCTGGCCAGGTGCCCACCCTGCATGGGCACATCCTGCAGCACGGAATGGGACTGGCAGCTCTAAAAGACTTTTTCACCAGTGACTAATGCTGCTAAACTCATTCCAAAACCCGGCCCCTGGATCTCCTGGAACCCTTCCAGACCAGACACAGGGAACATTCACCTCAGCCCCAGTGCTAGCTGCTTGTCTGTACAGCTGCAACACATCAAAGGGGCCACTCCGGGCCAGCAGCTTTGCTTGGCAGATCCAGAATTTGGCAAATTTCTCTGCCTGGGGCACAAGGGACAGCACTGTTGAGATCTCCTCTGCATGGACACCCTGCAAGGAGAAGGGTAAGGGTCTGAAGGAAGGTGTCCATGGCATGGATGAGTGTGTGCACCAGGAGGAAGCAGACCGTGCCTGACCACAGCTCACAGCACTCTCCAGGAGGAGGCTCTCAAAAGTCTGGCTTTGCAAATCTCCTATCTCTCCCTTGGATAATTTGGTCTAGTATTCCAGAGGGGTGTCAAAGGAGAGAATGCAGTGCTGGCATAATTGGGGCCAGTAAACCCTGGAGCAGGGCTAGTGGTCAGTGTTGGTCTGGTCTCTGCCTTCTCCCAGGCAGCTCACTATTGTATCCATATTGCTGTTATTATATTTCTAGAGTCCCGTACCTTATGAGCAGTTCTTCCCAGCAGTGTTGTTCCTGCTTCTTCCCCAGGGCTCCTCCAAGGCTCTCCCTGACCAGAAAGCCCAGCCCCTTTTATCCCAGTTATCTTCCTTTGCTACAGCTGCAGCCCAATTAAGTATATCACAGCTGGAGCTCATTTAGAACAACTAGGATTGGGGCACAACCACTTACACAATGCCTATATTTTACAAGGACTCCTACTACAGCTCACTGCCTGCCTTTGGCCTACCCATAACTTTACGAGCACTTGTATTTTCCTATGTTTCCCCTCTTGCCACTGAACACTTGTTACCAACCCCTCTTAGCTACTGGAGGGAAATGGCCCTGGTCCCCAGGCACGCTTCAGGAGAGGAGAAGCTCATTCAAGCAGCTCCTTCCCTATTCTCACCTCCTCAATGAGCTGCAGGCACTCAGTTAATATGCTGTTTGCCTGGGCTCGGAAGTGCTGCTCTTGTTTCTCTGTTGGCTTGCCCTTTCTGCAGGATGGTATCACCGCCTGCTTCTGAAGCAACCTCATTGGCGGCCGCTTGTATACCCTGCCTTTGGCTGCCAACCACTCCTCCAGCTGTTTCCTGTCCAAGGACAGAGAAATCACAGTTACCACAGCAGACAGTGTCCTCGGAGTATTCCTTTAGCCAACTTCAGCTGCTTAAAAAGAATCAGTATATCTATCTCAGAAACACACCTGAGCTCTGGGACTGGGAGAGGAAATCTCACTCAAGCCAAAGCCTTGAGGCTGGAGCAGGAGAGTGGCCACACACTTTCCTTGCACTTACTGAAGTGGTGGGAGAGAAACCCAGGGTGCCACCCAACATTATGCCCAACCCCTTCTTTTTAAGGCCATCAATCCCCCCACAAGCTTTTGCTCATAAAAGACTTTGGACTCCATTTCCAGCAGGATGGTGCTGGCTCACTCAGAGCTGCCCCTTACCTGCGCTCATCTGTAGTTCCCGGAGTCCTTGGAACAGGCCGAGCGTGCATGTCACTTGCCTTTGGCAGCTCTGGTTTAAGCTGCAAAGGCTGGTTATTTGTATTTTGTGACATGCTTCTTTATTTTTTCAAGGCTTTCCTGTATTTATCCCGAGCTGGGTCTTCTTTAGTCTGATGGTTCTATAAAAGAGACACACAAAACTCAGGATGAAAACCTTCCAAACATTCCTCCTTCCCCCAACCAAGTTCCCAAGGCATCACAGTAAGACAAAACCTTGGACTCTCAATTCAGTTGCCTGAGCCCCTCAGATCACCAACTCTCAGTCCATCACCATCCTTCAGATAATCAATTCTCAGTTCATCAAGAGGAGAGGAGTCCTTCTTGTGCCATAGGCTTCCCCTGGAAACCCAGTTGAAACTTTGTGTGTTACCATGTCACTCGTGGCACTGCCCAGAGAACATCTGCCATCCTGACATCTTCTGTCCATGTCCATGCTCTCACCACTGCACACGGACCAGAGCTGCTTCCAGGGTTTTCCTTTTAAGGGTGCTTTGTCCAGTTCCAAAAAGAGCACAGTCTCTCCCCTTTTGGGACACCTGTCCCCCCCAAATTTCACCCTCTGGGGCCGAGGGGTCTCAACACTGAACTCTCTTGGCTCTGAGCCATTGCCTCCCCCTGGATGCAGTCTCTGTGTCACAGGAAACGTGATTCTGTCCATGGCTATACAAGAAAAGTCCAGCCAAAGGCCACTGCATCATCTCCTGCCACCTAGAATTCTTCTCAACTTCTCTCGGACATCTTTCACTTGCACAAACTTGCATCACACTTGCCCATTTCCTGCTATTCATCCCTATCTCTCTTCTCATTTAGGAGGAGGATCAGCATTTGTAAGGTTTCAGTCATCCAATAAAAGGGTTAAAAATCTCAAGCTCTGCCTGTCCAGAACTCCCACGCGACCCTGCCGAGCGCACCCTCCCCTTCTCCTTCTCAGCCACCTGCTATCAAATTCCAGGGTGGCACAGGCACAGGCACCGGCCCCCCCCGTCTCTCTCCCCTGGGTGGGGATGGGTCCCGATGACTCTCCAACGACCCTCCACCCTTCCATCCTGCAAGGGCCTCTGCACCTCCCCTCTCTGTCCGAGGCCCTACCTCACCCGGCCGCACGGCTTCCCCTCCTGCGCCCGGCCCGCAGCTGGGCAGCGCAGCTCCGAACCTTTCCCTGACCGGAACCAAAGAGAGCTTTCCTGGGAGTCCTCTGCTTCTGACCTCCGTGTTCTCACAGGCCTTTCCATGTCCTCAGTGGCCACTGGGAGAGTTATGCCTCTCTCTGTTCAGAGGATTTGTGATTACCACATGGCAAAGCAGCTGTCAACAGAACAATAACACAACAGCCACCCGGACACAGGCAAAGGAGCAGTCTCCCAAACTAAAACTCCTAACTAAGCTAAACTCCTTTGAAAAACACCTAGTTTGATTAATTGTCAGCTACTTAGCAATCTGTGATATGTCCCCCATTTGGAGTCAGGATCTCATGACCCTGACTTGGGGATGTGGCTTTCAAAGTTTTCTGAATTGCAGCCAGGATGAAAAATTGTTATGACTAAAGTACGTTCTCTTGTGACCCTATTAAGCAGTGATCCTGAGTGAGACCTTTTGAGCTCTCTTCGACTGCTGGGGGCTGTGACCAGCATCTCCTGCTGAGTGAGGCTTCTCAGAGCCAGCAAACTCTCACATTTGCTGTACTTGGAGGAACATTTGTGTTCTGGTTTCAGATTGATTGGTTTCAGATTTTAGCTTGCTTTTTCTCTATGTGCTTTAACCATCCAGTAAGTAAAGTGAAGCTTGACAATGAATTTTGTTGTGCTTTCACTTTAATATTAAACCTGCTTTGGCCTTTGCCAGTCATTCTTTAAGCAACCACTCACTTAAAGCATGAAAGATTCAAAAGCTTCCTACTTACATGCTTGAGTTTAGAGACCAGTTCTGAGGGTGGGTTTCGATGATAAATCCTGTTCTTTCAAGTGGGTCTGTAAAAGTCCAACAAGTTACCAGGTTATTTAACAAATTATCAGGCTATTTATAAGCCATAAAAAAAGCAGAGGAATTAAGTATCTAACCCACTGCTGGTTGTCTGAGACACAGGAGCTTAGGAGCAGCTTTTAGAAATCAAAAACCTGTCAAGGAATACTGAGAGAGCAGGAGAAGAGCGTGATGGGGCCAGGAGCACGGCCTGCTGGCACTGGGGGGTGAGAGCAGGGCTCCCCCACTCTCCACAGCTGCACGGTGGTCACTGTTCACAGCACCTGCCTATCCCCTTGCCAGTCTCTTGCCTGGTACTTTGTGCTGCTGCCTGCTCCAAGTGTAGGCATACAGTTCTCCTCTGCAAAGTTTAATAAATATGCATTTGTTATTTAAAAATATATTTAAAACAAAATTTAGATATTTGATACTGTCATGGTTTAAGCCTGGCACAATGCCAGTGCCCCCACGAGGATACCTCTCTCTGGTATCTGCTGTGAGATGTGATGTGACCTGGAATAAGAACCGCAGGCTCTTGCTTAAAAGAAAGAAAAAAAATGTTTATTAACTAGACTGGACGTGGAAGAAAAAACACACAAGGAAAATGAAAATCTTACAACAGCATTCTCCTCCCGCCACCAAATTCCCAATACCATACATCTTCCAAAATCACCAACTCTTAGTCTGGCACCACCCTCCAGAACACCCAATTCTCAGTTCATCCAAAAGGGAGGAGTCCTTCTTGTAGACATGGTATCTTCTTCCTTTCCATGTTCAGTGGTCTCACCACCGAACTTGGAACCAAGCTGTCTCAAGGGTTGTCTTTTAAGGATGCATTATCCCACTCCAAAAGGCACAGTCTCTCCTTTCGAGACATCTGTCCCCCCCATATTTTTAGCACCCCCTGGGGCCGAGTGGCATCCACACTGCACTCCTCCTGGTTCGGAGGCCCGGGTCCCCCTTGAATAGAGCCTCTGCAGCGCACGGAAAAAGTCCATAGCTATACAAAAAGCGTCCAGCACATGCTACTCCATCACCCTTTCCACCCCCTGGGGCTCTTCTTTCTCTCTCTTGCTCAGACCTTCCTCTCCTTTACTCAGTTCCTTCTTCACCCTCTAAATTCATATCTTCTCCAGGGGAAGGGTAATGCTCTGCTAAGTTTTCATTATCCACAAAGGGGTTAAAAGCACTTACACTCGGCTGGACACCTTGCGGGAGTTTCCCCCCACCAGTCCTTCTCTGCAGCCGTGCGGCCCTGCTGCAGGCACATGTTTATAGAATTTCAAGGTAACAAGCACGGGCTGCCTCCTCTCTCTCCGTCTCCCGAGGGGGGGGCCGGGTAGAACACCTCTGGTGCTCCTCCATTCCTTCCATTCCTCCACCCTTGGGCCCCTCAGCGTCAGGGCACCTTCCCCAGGCCACGCGGCTCTCCTCTCCCCCAGCCAGCAGCAGACAGCTGGGCAGAGCAGAGCTCTGACCTCTTTCACCGCAGGAGCCCAAGAGAGCTCCCAGGTGCGCACCTCTGGTTTTTAACCCCTGTGTTTTCGCAGAGGCAGATCTAATTTTCAGTGGTCGTACCAAGTACCAATCTTAAAATCTGAGCATCCATGTGGAACAGCATGGTGCAGTATAGCAGTTACGAACAAAAATTCTGCCAATTTTTCTGTGAGAAAAAGGTTATCACTGTTGCTGCCGAAGTTCTGCTTGTTATGTTATGGTAATTACGGGTCGTTGTTGTTAATAGTTGTTTTTGTATCAGTAAAAGCCCTGGCTGGGGCGAGTTAACGGCCCTTCTCTTAGACAGGGAAGGGTGGGGTACCTCCCGAACAGTGAGGAGAAGAGACTTTGGAGGGGAGGGATATGCAAAACAACTCTAAGGACCAGCATGCTGTGTGAGACCCCTGCTCCAAACGTACTGAGAAAACCCCCAAAACAACGAGCCACCTAAGAGTTGAGAGATTGGAGTGATGTCTGGACGTGAGGAGCAGAGTGCTGAGCCTGCAGAGTTGCGGAACACCTTCGGAGTCCCTCTCGCCCTGAGCACAGGAGTCGTCCCCGGCGCCGAGAGTGGACGGGAAGGAGTGGGAAAAAGCAACGATGGACCATCAGAACGCTTTCATAAGCTCTCAGTGGGACTAGACCCTCAGCTTTGCCCTTAACGGACAAAATTGTGCGTATCCTTCTTGTCTGAGTTGCTCTGGGAGAGACGACGGGAAGCTGCAGATCCGCCCGAGCTGCCCAATCCCGAGCTGAGGTCTACTTATCCTGTTTATTTCAGCATGGCTAGATGTGGCATAGCATCACACACCGTGCCATAGTGCTGTCAAAAATAGCTTAGAAACAGTTGTAAATAGTTGAAAGATTGTTAAGCATGTACTGTTTGTTTGGTTATTATATTGTACAAGGGCAGTTGTAAGAAATATGGTACTCACCGTGCCCTAACATACCTCAGTAAAGTACACCATAAGCCAGCCTGGACAGAACTGTAATAGCTAATCAAATGCCTTAAACCTTCCTGCAAATGAAAGTCCAAACAGAAACCAACCCAAACGGACAGAAAACAGGATAAAAAGGGACATCTGACCAAGTGAATCCGTGCCGCTCCACCTGGAACATCGGGGACATCGCTGCTCAAACAAACCCAGCACCGGCGCTGCAGCATCCCCCACGGGAACGTTCCATCATACTTTAGGCCTTATTTTAAATGATAATAAATGCTGAAATACCTTTCGTTCCAGGCGCGTATCCCGTTTCTAATAGCACGGCGTAGCACAGCGTGGCCCGGCTCTGGACGGCACGATACGGCCGCTCACGGCGCGGCATCTATCACCGCGGGCAAAGCCCCGCCCCGACCCCGCCCAGCCAATCACAGAGCCACGGCCGGCGCTTAGCTCTCCTCATTGGTCGCTTTGAAGAAGGCGGTGGCTAATAACGGCAGCGCCAAGGTTGTCGGGAGTGCCGGCGGCGGTTCGGCGGCGGCGCCCGGGACGGAGCGGGCGGGAGCGACGGGTGAGGGAGCCTCGGGTGAGGGACTCTCGGAGCGGGGTCTGAGGGGCGGGAGCGGCGGGTGAGGGACTCTCGGAGCGGGAGCCTCGGAGCGGGGTCTGAGGGGCGGGAGCGGCGGGTGAGGGACTCTCTGAGCGGGAGCCTCGGAGCGGGGTCTGAGGGGTCCCGGTGCTGGGGGTGCGGGTGGCCCAGGGGCCGTGGCGGCGGAGAACGGAGCTAGCCGGACCTGCGGTGCGGCGGAGCTGCGGACCCCGTGGGGCGGGTACCTTGTGGGGAGGCCCGAGTTCTGTGGGAGCGCAGAAGGGGCACAGATGGCCGGTGGGAAGCTGCTGAGGGCGGGCGGTGTGAGTAACGATGTGTGAATCCGCGGCAGGTGCCCACGAAACGGGCCCAGGGACGCGGTCTGGGAGGAGTGGGAGTGTGCTGGAGGGTCGTGCTGCTCTTGGGCTCAGTGGAAGCCTTTCCTTCTGCAAACTGAGCCCTGCCCAGCTGAGGGGTTGAGTGGCATCACACTGTGAAGGTCGGGAAGTTTAAGTGGCAACGAGCCTCTGGGCAATAGCATGTGCAAGGGAGTTTCTGGGAACAGCATTGCCAGGCTCCCCAGGCAGGGAGGTGTGCAATGTAGTGTTTGAGAGTAACAGAAATCCAATGTCATGAGTTCTTAAATACTGAGACTGTCCTGTGTGCAGTGCATTTCCTGCCATCTCTTTGCAGCAAACTGAGGAGCCAGCTGCAGAACTGCCAAGTAGCCAAGGAAAGGCTGAAATGCACAAGTGCCAAGTAAGTTAGGAGGATGTTGGGCTTGGATGAGATGATATGTAAAGGTCTGAGGTATAGCTGGCTCTCCCCACTGACCAGTGTCTACCTTCTCTGGCCTGTGTACAAAGAACCAGCTCCTGTCTGGGCTCTACCCTGGCACCGGTCTGTCGTTACTGGCAGCAGGAGCAAAGGAATGGTTTGAGTGCTGGCGTTTCCCAGTGGCTGATGGTGTCTCTTCTGCATATTTTATGAAACTCTGAAACTTTCTCATCTCAGCTCCTGGCTCTGGCAGTCTGGGAGCCTCCAAACCCGCTACCTGCCAGACCACTGCCTGCAGGAGTGTCTTGGTTTGGAAAGACAGGTGCCTGCTAAGGAAGGCAGGAGCCTCCCCTGAAATGGAGAATGTAAACCCTCCTCATCCCTCCGAATTGCTATAAAGTTTAAGTTAAGGGGCTCTCAGGCAAAAATGTGGGAGCAGAAAATAACAGTTCTTTAATACGAAAAAAAAAAAAGGATAAAATAAACAGTGCAGTACACTAGAACAACACTGACAGAGTCAGAACCCAACCTGACACCCTGTGGATCAGGATGTTGGTAGCAGTCCCATTGGAATTGTGGCTCAGCCCTCCTGCAGGGTCAGGGGTGGTTCTGTTGGAGCAAGGGGATCTGCAGAAAAGGATGTATTCTTCCTCTGAAGATCCAGGGGAAGAAGAGACAGCAGCTGTTCCTCTGGGGAATCCCAGGGAGAAAGCCGTGCTGGTGATTCAAAAACTTCTGAATTATATGTGGATAGCAATGCTTGGCTCCTCCCTCTGGGCTCACATCTCCCAATGGGATGTTATAGTTCTTACAGTCATGCAGTGGCATTCAATAGTCTGTTAGCAGCAGATGTCCCCTCCCAGGGAGGTGTGATTGTGGTCACTCAAAGAGAGAGATAAAGCAAACTGCCCACTTGACAAAAGATAATCTGCCATACAGATGGTAATTGAAAATATCTTGCATGGCAATCTTCAACAAGGAATAATTTTGGTAAATTTTGTTGTCCATAGAAGTTTTGTGACAACCTTGGATGTTAGTGGCTTGCTTTTCTGATGCCACACAAAAGAAAATTAATAGTATGTGGTAGTACTCCTTGACAGGTTTTTGATTTCTAAAAGCTGCTCCTAAGCTCCTGTGTCTCGGACAACCAGCAGTGGGTTAGATACTTAATTCCTCTGCTTTTTTTATGGCTTATAAATAGCCTGATAATTTGTTAAATAACCTGGTAACTTGTTGGACTTTTACAGACCCACTTGAAAGAACAGGATTTATCATCGAAACCCACCCTCAGAACTGGTCTCTAAACTCAAGCATGTAAGTAGGAAGCTTTTGAATCTTTCATGCTTTAAGTGAGTGGTTGCTTAAAGAATGACTGGCAAAGGCCAAAGCAGGTTTAATATTAAAGTGAAAGCACAACAAAATTCATTGTCAAGCTTCACTTTACTTACTGGATGGTTAAAGCACATAGAGAAAAAGCAAGCTAAAATCTGAAACCAATCAATCTGAAACCAGAACACAAATGTTCCTCCAAGTACAGCAAATGTGAGAGTTTGCTGGCTCTGAGAAGCCTCACTCAGCAGGAGATGCTGGTCACAGCCCCCAGCAGTCGAAGAGAGCTCAAAAGGTCTCACTCAGGATCACTGCTTAATAGGGTCACAAGGGAACGTACTTTAGTCATAACAATTTTTCATCCTGGCTGCAATTCAGAAAACTTTGAAAGCCACATCCCCAAGTCAGGGTCATGAGATCCTGACTCCAAATGGGGGACATATCACAGATTGCTAAGTAGCTGACAATTAATCAAACTAGGTGTTTTTCAAAGGAGTTTAGCTTAGTTAGGAGTTTCAGTTTGGGAGACTGCTCCTTTGCCTGTGTCCCGGTGGCTGTTGTGTTATTGTTCTGTTGACAGCTGCTTTGCCATGTGGTAATCACAAATCCTCTGAACAGAGAGAGGCATAACTCTCCCAGTGGCCACTGAGGACATGGAAAGGCCTGTGAGAACACGGAGGTCAGAAGCAGAGGACTCCCAGGAAAGCTCTCTTTGGTTCCGGTCAGGGAAAGGTTCGGAGCTGCGCTGCCCAGCTGCGGGCCGGGCGCAGGAGGGGAAGCCGTGCGGCCGGGTGAGGTAGGGCCTCGGACAGAGAGGGGAGGTGCAGAGGCCCTTGCAGGATGGAAGGGTGGAGGGTCGTTGGAGAGTCATCGGGACCCATCCCCACCCAGGGGAGAGAGACGGGGGGGGCCGGTGCCTGTGCCTGTGCCACCCTGGAATTTGATAGCAGGTGGCTGAGAAGGAGAAGGGGAGGGTGCGCTCGGCAGGGTCGCGTGGGAGTTCTGGACAGGCAGAGCTTGAGATTTTTAACCCTTTTATTGGATGACTGAAACCTTACAAATGCTGATCCTCCTCCTAAATGAGAAGAGAGATAGGGATGAATAGCAGGAAATGGGCAAGTGTGATGCAAGTTTGTGCAAGTGAAAGATGTCCGAGAGAAGTTGAGAAGAATTCTAGGTGGCAGGAGATGATGCAGTGGCCTTTGGCTGGACTTTTCTTGTATAGCCATGGACAGAATCACGTTTCCTGTGACACAGAGACTGCATCCAGGGGGAGGCAATGGCTCAGAGCCAAGAGAGTTCAGTGTTGAGACCCCTCGGCCCCAGAGGGTGAAATTTGGGGGGGACAGGTGTCCCAAAAGGGGAGAGACTGTGCTCTTTTTGGAACTGGACAAAGCACCCTTAAAAGGAAAACCCTGGAAGCAGCTCTGGTCCGTGTGCAGTGGTGAGAGCATGGACATGGACAGAAGATGTCAGGATGGCAGATGTTCTCTGGGCAGTGCCACGACTGACATGGTAACACACAAAGTTTCAACTGGGTTTCCAGGGGAAGCCTACGGCACAAGAAGGACTCCTCTCCTCTTGATGAACTGAGAATTGATTATCTGAAGGGTGGTGATGGACTGAGAGTTGGTGATCTGAGGGGCTCAGGCAACTGAATTGAGAGTCCAAGGTTTTGTCTTACTGTGATGCCTTGGGAACTTGGTTGGGGGAAGGAGGAATGTTTGGAAGGTTTTCATCCTGAGTTTTGTGTGTCTCTTTTATAGAACCATCAGACTAAAGAAGACCCACCTCTGAAAAAATTCAGGGAAGCCTTGAAAAAATAAAGAAGCATGTCACAAAATACAAATAACCAGCCTTTGCAGCTTAAACCAGAGCTGCCAAAGGCAAGTGACATGCACGCTCGGCCTGTTCCAAGGACTCCGGGAACTACAGATGAGCGCAGGTAAGGGGCAGCTCTGAGTGAGCCAGCACCATCCTGCTGGAAATGGAGTCCAAAGTCTTTTATGAGCAAAAGCTTGTGGGGGGGTTGATGGCCTTAAAAAGAAGGGGTTGGGCATAATGTTGGGTGGCACCCTGGGTTTCTCTCCCACCACTTCAGTAAGTGCAAGGAAAGTGTGTGGCCACTCTCCTGCTCCAGCCTCAAGGCTTTGGCTTGAGTGTGATTTCCTCTCCCAGTCCCAGAGCTCAGGTGTGTTTCTGAGATAGATATACTGATTCTTTTTAAGCAGCTGAAGTTGGCTAAAGGAATACTCCGAGGACACTGTCTGCTGTGGTAACTGTGATTTCTCTGTCCTTGGACAGGAAACAGCTGGAGGAGTGGTTGGCAGCCAAAGGCAGGACATACAAGCGGCCGCCAATGAGGTTGCTTCAGAAGCAGGCGGTGATACCATCCTGCAGAAAGGGCAAGCCAACAGAGAAACAAGAGCAGCACTTCCGAGCCCAGGCAAACAGCATATTAACTGAGTGCCTGCAGCTCATTGAGGAGGTGAGAATAGGGAAGGAGCTGCTTGAATGAGCTTCTCCTCTCCTGAAGCGTGCCTGGGGACCAGGGCCATTTCCCTCCAGTAGCTAAGAGGGGTTGGTAACAAGTGTTCAGTGGCAAGAGGGGAAACATAGGAAAATACAAGTGCTCGTAAAGTTATGGGTAGGCCAAAGGCAGGCAGTGAGCTGTAGTAGGAGTCCTTGTAAAATATAGGCATTGTGTAAGTGGTTGTGCCCCAATCCTAGTTGTTCTAAATGAGCCCCAGCTGTGATGTACTTAATTGGGCTGCAGCTGTAGCAAAGGAAGATAACTGGGATAAAAGGGGCTGGGCTTTCTGGTCAGGGAGAGCCTTGGAGGAGCCCTGGGGAAGAAGCAGGAACAACACTGCTGGGAAGAACTGCTCATAAGGTACGGGACTCTAGAAATATAATAACAGCAATATGGATACAATAGTGAGCTGACTGGGAGAAGGCAGAGACCAGACCAACACTGACCACTAGCCCTGCTCCAGGGTTTACTGGCCCCAATTATGCCAGCACTGCATTCTCTCCTTTGACACCCCTCTGGAATACTAGACCAAATTATCCAAGGGAGAGATAGGAGATTTGCAAAGCCAGACTTTTGAGAGCCTCCTCCTGGAGAGTGCTGTGAGCTGTGGTCAGGCACGGTCTGCTTCCTCCTGGTGCACACACTCATCCATGCCATGGACACCTTCCTTCAGACCCTTACCCTTCTCCTTGCAGGGTGTCCATGCAGAGGAGATCTCAACAGTGCTGTCCCTTGTGCCCCAGGCAGAGAAATTTGCCAAATTCTGGATCTGCCAAGCAAAGCTGCTGGCCCGGAGTGGCCCCTTTGATGTGTTGCAGCTGTACAGAGAAGCAGTCAGCGCTGGGGCTGAGGTGAGTGTTCCCTGTGTCTGGTCTGGAAGGGTTCCAGGAGATCCAGGGGCCGGGTTTTGGAATGAGTTTAGCAGCATTAGTCACTGGTGAAAAAGTCTTTTAGAGCTGCCAGTCCCATTCCGTGCTGCAGGATGTGCCCATGCAGGGTGGGCACCTGGCCAGCTGGGTGCTGATGGATCCCACTGGGCAAAGGGGAATACTGCAGCCTCTTCCTATCCTCAGCACAGGCTGAGCAGCAAAAGCCTTTCCTCCCATTCATCTCTAACTCTGGTCTCCATTCCCATGCCAGAGCTGCCCTGACCCATGTTCTGCTTTTCCTGCAGCCAGTTGAAGATCTCCGAGAAACTGCTCTCACTATTTTGAAGGATGCAGGCCAGAAACTGGAAGGTAACCTGAGCATTGTGGGGTTGATGAGCATGGGCGCTCCCAGGTGTTGCCAGCCTGGAGGCCACACGGTTTACAGTCTGTCCCGGCACCTCGTGTCCCTCTTAAGGAGTGTGGTGAAACTCTGGAATCCTGATCTGAAAAATGGGACACTGTTCTTCTGCCTGGGCTAGGGAGGGTCCTGGCCCTGCAAGCCTCTGCAGGCAGGCACCTTGCCCCTGTCCAGAGTGCCGAGGTGTAACCCCTAGCCAGTGCTGCAACTGTGCTGCCTTTTTCTGTAGTAGAGGTGGCCTTTGAGTCCCAGTAAAATATCTGTATTGTACTTCAATATCTGTCTATAGGCCTTGCCCTGGTAGGTCCCAGTTGATCTTGATGGGCTGCAGCTGCAATGTCCTTCATTGGGCTGCAGCTGTGGCTTGTGAGGGTAGCTGGGATAAAAGGGGGTGGGTTGGCCAGTCAGGGAGAGCCTGGAAGGAGCCCTGACTAAGAAGGAGCAACATGCAGAAGAAGGAGTCTGTGCTGTGAAGATCTACAGCCATAAGAAAACACCAAAGGAAGGTATGGGACTCTAGAAATATAACAACACTTTTCCTTTTCTGCCAGGAGCAAAGGAAGAAGAAGCCCCTCCTCGGGCGCCTATCACACCTTGTCCCGCTGAGAGGCGTCCTTTAGCATCAACTCCGGGCCTGGTGGGGAGGCACATGACCTCCCTCCCTCCCTCAGTCAAGTTACTGGTTACATCAGCAACCAGGTAAGGCTGAGCCTCCTGCTCCAGGCAGCACACACCCTTGCATGCCCGTGGTCCTCTGCAGGGTTTACCTGAGGCTCTTCTCCCCACAGAGGAAGGGAATTGCCAGAACACAGAGAATTTAAATTTCTAACCCCTGTGCGGCGCTCCCTGCGGACTGAGAGGGCTCGGAGTCGCTACCCAGAGATGCTAAAGGACCATGACCCTGTGGTGTCAGCCCTCAGTGAAATCCTGGCTGCCGAGGAGGAGACACGCTTCTTCTTCCGGAGGAACAAGGCTTTGCCTGAAGTGACAGAGCTGGAGGGCTTGAGTTCATATCCACCCAAGAGCCCCTGACGGTTCCCAGCAGGAGCAGGCTGCCTTGTACACATTCCCCTGACTGCTCTTGCTGCCCCTCAGATGTAGGGGGGAGGTTTTGGCACAGAATAAGTATCTCTCTGTGGTCATTTGGCCAGAAATGAGATTTCTGGGATGCTGTGATCACTACCACCAAACCACCAATGTGGTCAACCACCAATGTTTGACCACCTGATAAGACATGGTGTGATGTGACATTGTATTATATAGCGCTCCACATGGTACTATGTGATATCATGCCACACCTTGTAATGCCATGCTGCTCGTTGTCCTGCTGCCCACCATGCCATTTGCTGGCCATAGCTGGGGCAGAGGTGACAGTTTCAGGCAGCTGCCAGGGATCCACTATGAGATGCCCACTTCAGTCACCTCCCAGCTGTGGTGCGGGCATGGAGACAGAGTAGTGGAGGGTCCTGCATGGGTCACGGTGGTTCCTGGGCTGTGGGGTGGCCCCCCATGCCCTGGATTTTCACCCAAAAAGCAGCCAAAGCAGAAGGATTTTCCCATCTGTAACTCCATCCCCCATGAGTAATGAGCTGAGCCATGCTGTCCTAGAAAACTTTTTATTTCCACCTCCATCCACATACAAGTTAAAAGCAAAAATAAATAAGGGGTACAACAAGTAAGTACCAAAGCAATGGGAAGACACAATAAATAAATACATATATATAAACTGGGGTGGCTCGAGCCCATGGGGCCCAGAGCTGCTATTTCACATGAAATAGATGAGGAGAGAGGTTGTGTCCCAGGGGTTGTACTTAGTACATACAGCCTGAAAACCGGTGACTGCCGGTTGGGTTGGGTTGGTGCAGGGTCTTCAGCGCCCGCTCAGCTCATAGGTAGCGATGTTCACCTGGTCTGGGGTGTTGGTGATGCCCACGGGCTGGCGGGGCTGCAGGGATGTGCAGATGAACCAGCCAGGGAAGGCGGCCGACTCGAAGCGTGTGGTCCCCTCAGCTGGGCTGTCCAGGCGGTAGAAGATGAAGCGGGTCAGCTCCACGCTCTCAATATCCCTCCTGATGTCAGCTTCCTATAGCCAGAGGGGTGAAATGGTGGTCAAGGTTGTCCATTGGTTGACTTTATGAGTTAAAAATTAAAAGTTCTCTCCAAAATTTGCCCTGAACCAAGACAAAGGTGGAATGGAGCCCCCAGCCCCACAGAGGACAGACTGCTGGGACCCCTTGCTCACCTCCAGCTGCAGCACGGGCTTGGTGCCACTCATCACACATGACATGTAGAGCTGGTAGCCCTTGATACCCAAGGCCACCGGCACCCTCCCAGAGCCTGGAGCGCCCTGCGATGACCGGGGACGGTACAGAGCAATGTTGAGCTTCACTGCAGAGAGAAGGGACAGGTAAAGGGGTGCTCCTGGGCTTGTGGAGTGGCTTCTGGGTGGTCCAGGGTTTGGGGACAGGGACATGGGGATGGGACCATGTGCTCTCACCTTTCTGTCCAGCAGAGGGTCCCTGTAGGTGCAGGGCCACCAGCTGGGTGGGTGACTCCAGTACGAAGCACTTGTGGTCAATGTCCAAGATGTCGAAGGACTGGGAGCGAGTGTAGCGGAAAACGGGTGCCCTGGTATAACTGCCCTTGATGCACTGGAAGGAGACAGGCTCTGTGGGGAGAGAGACAGTCAGGAGGATGCTGCTCTCAGGTCCAAGAATGTTCCCCAACAATATCCTCTGGCTGGGGTGCCAGCCCTGACATCACCCTCATACCGAAAATATCATCCAAGAAGCTGCCAAGGTCACTGTCTGCAAAGTCCTTGCGTGCCGGCTGCTTCAAGAGCTTGGTCACAGCCACCACCAGGACGGCAGCCTGGCGAAAGGTCCTGGAAAGGGGTCCTTTTGTCACTGTCACCTGGATGCCCACCCCAGGCGATGTCCCCTCCAAGTCCAGCCGGGTCTTCTGCGGAAGAAAGGGGATGTAGGGTGAGAGCCTGGCTTCCATACAACACGGACCCCACCACTCCCACCACCTCAGCCTTACCTTCTGCGGGCACAGACAGCTGGGGCCATACAACGTCTCCTCATTCAGGCTGAAAGGCAAAGGGACGTGGTGAAGTCAGGGTCAGGAATGCAGCCTCACATCCCCAAAGTCCTCTCTGGCATGTCTATTCTTACCTGCTGCTCTCCAGCGTGTCCAAGTCAGGGACGAATGCCATTGCCGCCACTGACTGAAGAGTCCTGGGCTGAGACTTCACAGCACCTGCAAACTTCTGAGGCGCTTGCCTGCTCCTGCCTGTCCTGCCTGCAGTGCTGCTTGGCTGCTCTCTGAGCCCAGCGTCAGCACGGCTGCTTTTCAAGAGCCTGTAGAAGGAAGCACCGTCAGAGTGGGATTTCCAGGTTTCGCAATGCCTGGTTTTGCCCAATTACTCTGTTGAGACTGGAGGGCTGAGGGGGGCTGGTTGCCCCCAAGCAGTGCAGTGGGGAGGCAGAGCATGGAGCAGAGCAGGGGATACTCCAGGACCAGATATGGGTCAGAGCTGGGGATGATCCAGAGCTGGGTTGTGGGGCACAGCAGAAGGATGCTCCAGGGCTGGTGTGTGGGGCAGAGAGCGGAGGGGTGTTTGGCGTTGATGTGTGGGGCCTGTGACCATGTGCTGATCTGCCATTTGGTTGACACAGCAGGGAGTTGGAGTCAGAGCCAGCTCCGACCCCAGTCCCAGCGCCAGCCCCAGCCCAGCTGTGACAACACTGTCACCGTCAGGGCCGGGGACTGTGGGTGTCCCGGACGTGGCCGGTGATGCAAGCGCTGCCTCTCCACCATTTCCCCACAGCTTCCTCCCGTACTGCCCAGACACCTGGTGCCACGGCCAGCTGTGCCTCCTCTGTCACCCCTCTTGTCCGCACTGCCCCAACATCAGTGGGTGCAGGACCCTGCTGAAATAAATAGGGAAGGAGATCTTTCTCCTTTTTAATGCCTTTATTAAAAATCAGCTCGGGTGGGGAGAACTGACAGATTGCGCTCAGACCACTGCTGCTCCCAGGAGTGGCACGGAGGAGGAAGAAGAGTGCAGCTGTGTCTGCTGGTCTGCAGGCAGAGCTGAGGCTTCAGAACACCAGAGGAGTCCCAATTTTTGGGTTTGACATTCGAGGTCCTCTTTCTAGCCAACATCTTTTAGGTTAGGGTGAGGGGTAAAAAGGGTCTTAGCGGACACCGGATTCAGTTCCTCACGTCTAGGCATCACTTTGAACTCTTAATTCCACTGTGTCTTGAGTTTTTCCTGCTAGATTTGGTGAGGGGTTTCCTCATTTGCATGCCAACCCCGATGTCCCCTCCTCTTGGTAGTCCCGGGTGCCAAAGGGGGATTACTAACCATCAGGAACAGGTAATTAAAGGAAAACTATTAACAACAGAGGATTACAACATGAAATTATTAACAACAAATAGTTAGAACTCTAATGTGGCAGCAATTGGCTTGTGAACTCTGTAACCTTTAATAAATGGACAACTTTTCTACTCATAACACTGCTGTCCGCTCAGTTTCTTGTGACCTGGGGACATGGCCTTCAGAGACATGGCCTTTAGGGGCCTTCCTCATCCTCACATCCATCCGGTGTGCTGGAGATTGCGCCATGCTGGGAGGGCCGGGGATGTGCGTGGCCAGGCTTGCGTGGACTCGGGCTGTTGCGGTGTTTTCCTGGCACCCGTTTCACTTCCTGAAAGTGCCATCCAGCCCTGCACACTCCCGTGCCCGAGACTGCACCACCATGACTCACTGCCAGGAAATTGCCAGAAAAGCAGAGTTCCCAGAGCACCTCCTGTGCCCTGCTGGGCATCCCACATGGCTGGATATCCCCAAAAGCCTGAGGTGCCCCAGAGCAAGGGGTTCTCCACGATACAGTGGTGGTCCCAGGGCATGGCAGAGGCCCCCAGGGCACGGTTGGGGTCCTGAAGCCATGGTGAGAGTCACCAAGCCGCGATAAGGGCTGAGACCATGAACCACGGTGGGCGTCCCCGGGCCATACAAGGTGTCCTGGCCGTGGTGAGAGTTCCCCGGCCATGCCGGGGGTCCCCGGCCCGTACAGCGGCCCCCGGGCCCGGCCCCCCCCACCACTGCACGCCGGCCGGGGCCGGCGCAGACGCATTGGGCCGGGATCGGAGGGCGTGGCAAAAGGGCCGCGGTGACGCGACGTGCTGACGCAGGGGAGAGGCGGGGCGGGAGCGGCGGTCGGTGCCGCTGTCAGAGCCGGGACCACGAGCGGGGCGTGCGGACACGCCGGTGAGTTCCGCGGCAGGGCCGGACGGTGGGGCCGGACCTAGCCGGGCGGGAGGGCCGGAGCCGGGGCTGCAGCCGGGGCCGCAGCGGGCCGGCGGTCGCGCCGGCGGCCGCGCTGGGCCGGTAGCCCGCGGTCGCGCCCCGGTGTCCTTGGCGCCGCCCGAGCGCCTGGGAGGAGGGGAGCGAGGGGGGCGGGACTGCGGGCAGACGGGCTGCCCTGCGGCCAATGGGAAGGCTCGGCTGTTCTCTTCGGGCCTATAGACGGCGAGGGACGCGGAGCCCGAGCGGCGGCGGCGGGCGCTGATTGAGGGGCGCGGGCGCAGGCGGGCCTGGCGCTCTGTGGGGGGCGGGGGTCCCGCTGCCCCTTCCCGCGCGCCTCACGGCGCCTCACGGCGCCACGGGCCCTCCGCGGGGCCGCTCCGGTCCGTCCACGCACTCGGGAATGCCGCCCGAGCTCGCGGCGCCTCCCGACATCACTGGAGGGCTCTGCTGGGCCGGCCTTGCAGCGGACACGGAGGGTCTGCCCCGGCCCCCGCCCGCTCTGAGGCCCTCGCCTGCCGCGGGCCCGAAGGTGCCCGGTGCTGGATCAGCTGTGTCTACAGCCGGTGGCGCTGGCCCCGCCGCTTCCTGGAAGGTGGAACTTGTGCTGTTTTTAACCTAGAAAGTGTTCCTAAGTCGCAGTCCTTACCAAGCACCCGCCATCTGGGCCGCCGTCCTCATCCCGGCTGCGGGTGGGTCACATTTAGTACTTTAATCTGTTTATTGGCGCACTCCAGCCGTCATCTGTTGTGGGCATTCCTGAGGTGTGACCTTTTGGTGAGGTTTGGGCTGTGGCTGGCTGCCTCTCCATATGCTCCTCAGGCGTCACTCCCAGTGTGACCTTTGCATTCCTGTGTGACCCTGATATCCCTTATCTCAGACTTGGTTTCCTACGTCCTTGCTTCTGGTTCTCTACTTCGATCTAGCTTGCAATCATCCCAGCTCCAAGCTTGCCTGTCTCTGTCCTAGGGTAGAAAGGCTCCTAGTTAACCTTTCCTGCAAGAGACCTTCAAAGAGCAGCTAGTTCTGCTCGCTTTGGGTCAAACTCTGGCATTAACCTCACTGTTTTCCAGAGAGGTCACGGGATGCTGCTGAGTGACAGCATCAAAACTGGATATGAAACTGGAGATGATGATGGTGCTACTTCTGTCCTAAAGCTTTTTCCCTGCCATATGCATGCCTGTGCTCTGGCACTGGATTCAGTTGGCTCTCTGAAATATCATGGAATGCTTTGAGTGGGAAAGGATCTTAAAGATCATCCAGTTCCACCCCCGCCAATTAGCAGAGACACCTTACACTACCCCAGGTTGTTCCAAACCCCATCCACTCTGGCCTTGGACACTTCCAGGGATCCAGGGCAATCTGTACCAGGGTCTCACCACCCTCACAGGGAATAATTTCCTCCCAATATCCCATCTAACCCTGCTCTCTGGCAGTGGGAAGGCATTCCCCCTTGTCCTGTCATTCCAGGCTCTTGTCCCTCCTCAGCTCTCCTGGAGCCCTTTTAGAGACTGCGTGGGTCTCTAAGGACTCCCTGGAGCCTTCTTTTCTCTAGGCTGAACATCCCTGACTTTCTTAGCCTTTCAGAAAAATAACAGTGTGTGTTTTGCTGTGTAGATCTGATGAGGGTGAACTGGGAGAATCCCCAGTGCTGTGGCACTTGTGGTCCTGCACCTGCTGGCCTTTTTTGCCAGGTGTTATTGTGGGCAAGGTGGAAATGACAAGTGGTTCCCTTTATCCTATGGGTAAATCTGTCAAACACTTTGTCTGAATTCAGATGATTCTGGGTCTTCCTCAGGCTCTTTGAACCAAAGTGTTATAGTTTGCAATGGGGAGTCTAGCCCCTGCCATGCTGGGCAGCCAGAGCTACAGAATCAGTGAATATGCTCAGTTGGAAGGGACTCACAAGGATCACCAAGTCCAACTCCTGGCCCTGCACAGGACCATCCCAAGAGTCACACCCTGTGCCTGAGAGCACAGCCTAAATGCTTCTTGAACTCTCAGGCTTTGACCACTCCCCTGGGGGGGCTGTTCCAGTGTCCAAACATCCTCTGAGTGAAGAGCCTTTTTCTAATATCTGACCTAAACCTCCCTTGATGCAGCTCTCGGGCCCTGTTGTTGGTCACTACAGGGGAGAGATCAGTGTCTGAACTAGATTCAGCTGGAAGGCTGGCTAGCAAACTGCTGGCTGTGACAGTGTGTTGTTTTCTCTAGTCCCTTGTGAAATTTCATTTTAATCTGGTGAACCGTGGTAACTGCTTTGCCATTGGGCTGCTGCTCGTTGGACTGGTCTGTGCTATGGAAACCAGCCAGCTAGGTCACCTCTAGCCTTGGGTCCTGCCTCTTGCAGGAGGAGCTGGGTGGAAAGGGCAGCTCCAAGAAGAGTTGCTCCAAGTGCCTGCACTTCCTTCAGGGTGATTTCCAGTGCTTTCCTTGGGCTACTGTGGTTGGTAGGATGTGTGTAAAACACCCTGGCTGACCCCAGGCCTCCCAGTAAATGCCCTGTGGAAAGCTGCAAGGTGGGACCTCTCCAAGGTCTCACACCAGCTCCGGGTTACTTTTCTGAGTTCTCTGAGCAGGGGAGAGCCCCTCGCTGGGTCTTTCACCTGCACTGATGTTCTTGGGTCTGGGCTTTTGAGGAGCAGCAGTCCTTCTTGGAGCCCAGTTCTCAAGTGCTTTGCACTACTCTACCCCTTCATTGCAAGCAATTTTCCCTGTACACAGTTTCTTACTAGCTTTACCCTGGTGCGCATCACAGCAAATTAGGAAGAAAACCTCAGCCAAGCAGAGTGGTCATAGAAAGGAAGCCTAGACCAACCTGGGAAGGAGAGTGATGGAAGAAACTGAAATCAAGAGATGTGGGTGGCTTTGGTGTGCAGTGGCTCATTCGAGGCTGGTGTTGGGTACCCACCAAGCAGATTTGCATTGCACTGTTGTGACAGGGGAGGTGATGGTACCATGCTGCCAGGGATAGGAGAGGCAGACCTGGCCGTGCTGAGTGTACTGAGCAAAAACTGCATTTCCAAGCCATCAGAGACCTCGCTGTGGGACAGGGTGGATGGATTAATGCAAATTAAAAACTGATTCTAAGCTTGATTCTCTGTGCTCGGGTCGGGGGTGGTCTCTGTTCAGTGCTCTCCTGCAGTAATTAATAACCCACTTTTCTGTTCTCCCTCGACAGGAGTTTGCGTGAGGCAACAATACAAAAATGCTTAACTTAAGGACTTGTGCAGCAAAACTGAGGCCGTTGACGGCCTCACAGACTGTAAAGACAATTTCCCAACACAGACCGGCAGCACCCAGGACGTTCCAACAGCTCAGGTGCTACAGTGCACCCGTGGCTGCCGAGCCATTTCTGAGTGGGACTAGTTCAAACTATGTGGAGGAAATGTATTATGCTTGGCTGGAAAATCCCAAAAGTGTACATAAGGTAAGGATCAACCTTGCCAGGACGTCACCTTCACTTCTCTGTGTGTCTGAACAGTGGGTGCAGGTAAGTGCCACCTCTTGAGGAGTAGTGAATTCGTCAGTAGGGGCTGGATGTTTGTGGATGGTCCTTCTGCCTCACTTTGCCCAAAAGAAACAGCAGTGATTCCTGGAGCAAGAAGCAAGAGGAGCTTTTTCTGTTCAAGAGGAAACGCCGTGGGCTTGGGACATGGGCATCATCCTGGATCACAAGCAGATACAAGGAATGGCTTCTGGGAATCCACTTGCTGTATTTTTTCCATCTCTGGTGGCTCATCAAGAGGATTGATTCTGGAGTGGAGGATGGGAAAAAGGGGCATGGAGGGTATTCTCCACATTGTGACTGGTTTCCTTTTTGTCTCAGGCATGGGTGGTATTCTGTGTTGGGGCAGACAAAGCTAAGCTTGGCTTTGAGCTTGTGTGTGTAAAGCCAGATTGCTGATCTATATACTTGGCCCCATTCTGGCCTTGTCTCTTGTGTGGACTCCACCTTGTTCCAGTGACCTGTTTACCAAGATTCCTTCCCAGCTCCTCTCTGCACTACTCTGTCCTCTCTGCACTTCTTGATGGGACCCCTGATGCTGAGCTGCTGTGCTCAGGCTGGGCTTGCAGCTGTTTCTGGTCATGTTGGCTTGCAGGCCATCAGCCTGTGTGCCCTGCCCAGGGGAGGAAAGTCCTACTTCTGTCCTTGATGAGCATTGGCCTCTGTCCTGCCAGGTGGAGGGTCAGATCCTAGGCTGGAGCTCTTGGAAGGAGTCAGGCTGTCACGGGGCCTGGCTGAGGTTTTTCTGTCCCTGTGTAGCACAGAGACCAGCTGCTGTGCTGTGCTGTGCTGTGTCCCACCAGGGAGGAGGGACATGTTCAGCTGGGAAGAGCTGGAGTGTCTTTGCTGTTGTCACCAAAAACCTCTGAGGCTTCCTGCTGGTGCAATGGTCCTAGCTGAGCACACTGAATTCATTTCCTCCATGTACATACCAGGGGTTTAAACTGCAGAACAAGTTCTTGCTTAAAATAGGGAAGATAAAAAGTAGGTTATTTTAGGGCATTTTCTGCATGGAATCCTTTAGCTGAGCTCCGGTTTTCAAGCCCGATGAGCAGAGTTGGATAGTAATAACGGTAAAATAATAAAAATTAGAGAAGAGTGGGAGAAAGAGGAGGTGAAGGCATGGTGGATGGGTGCCAGTGGGCTGCCACAGGGTCAGTCAGTGCTGCTTGCTCCTGGGACTGCTTCCCCTTAAAAGTGGGGACACCATCCTCCTGCCTCCATTTGACCAGCTTGGGTGCTTGGTACAGCCCACACTGTCTCCCCATCCCCTAAGCAACATGATGGGTGCTTCAGGGAAGGTGGCCAAACAGCTGTGGCTGCAGGTGAGTGCTACCTGCATACATCTCAGGTAGGTTCAGCCTCCCTAAGCAGCAGCCTTGGAGTTTGGGTTGAACTGGGTGACAGGGACACAGCTCTCCCTATGGATCTGTACATTAAACAGCCCTTAACACAGACCCTTTAACTTGCCAATGTTTGAGATTTTAAATAGAAAGAGGTTTGATGACCCCATCACCCTCAAAAAACTGAGGGTGCTTGTCTGGGTTGATAAAGGACAAGCAATGCGCATAGCATGAACCCATTGCTTGCTACTTGACTGCCTGCTCTCAGCAAAGATTAAATTTGCCTTACATTTGGTTCAGGATACTCCTCCTCCTCCTGCAGCCTTAAGTTCTGATGTTCATCATCTTCTCCCTGCTGGAGCAGGAGGTGCTGCCAGACCTGCAGACCATACCAAGCAGGGTTGAGGCTTCTGGAGCCTGAGCTGCAGGTGGAAGCAGTGTCCCTTAGTGCCTGCGGTGGATGGGAAATGTCATCCCTCTTCCCTCGTTCTGCATGCCTGACCTCCAAGCTGAGAGACTGGGACATGACAGTATGAGCCCACACCCTTCTTCAGAAGCTGCATTTGGTGGAAGGTGCTGGTTTGGCTTGGTGAGCTGGTTTGGGATTGTTCTCAATAGAGGAGCCTGCCCTGAGCTCCACTCACAGAACTGAGCTCAAGATCCCTCTAAAGCCTAAACTGTCCTGGTGTGTGGCAGGCAGCTGGTTCACCAATCCCACCTTGCCAGTGCATGGAGGAGCACTGGGAAAGCCAGCCCAGGCTAATGCTTTGTGTTGCAGCTGTGGGACTGTCTAAAAATGCCCTGAATCTGGCTCTCTTGTACCCAAAATGTGTATCTATGTATCTTATATCCTGTACGCATCTATACAGGGTATAAAAGTGAGTGGAGCGCTCACAGAGCTGCGCCTCTGGGCCCAGAAAAGCTGCCACTTTTCTGGGCCATGGGCACAGAAAAGTCAAAGGACAATAACCCCATGAATTTATTACTAGTGTTACCTTTGGCAAGTGCTGGATTACGTTCAAAGTTCTCCTTCCCATGATAAAGCAGGATAACTCTGATGGGGCAGCCTCTCCCATGGGAGGTGGGAGCTCCAGAGGCACCTCTGTGCTCCTCAGAAACCCATGGGATAGCCCTTGGACTCTCTTGAATTCACAACCACATCAGCAGGTTGAAAGCTGATGTCTTTATGGCCCTTATCACAGCCTAGCCTGCCCTGTGCCATCCAGACATCATTCTGTGGAGCAATAAAGCACTCAGAGAAAGTGCCACACCTTGTTTGCAGAGTTTAAAGTGAACTTTTCCTTCCAAAACAGAAGCTAATTGCAACTCCAAGAGAAATGAGTGGCAGAAGGGAGAAGGTTATAAAGGCAACATCCCTGGCTCCGTCCCTGTTCCCATCACCCCCCTCTGATGTTGTCAGGTGCTCCTTTTCTCTTGCCTGTCTTTATTTGCCAGTACATGAACCAACCTTAAACTGTGGAGCAAAGTCTCCAGCCAGGTTCCTCTCCATCCCAAGGGCACAGAGCCCATCCCTGGGTGCTTGTCCCTCCGTTTGCAGGAGCTGATGGCTTTGGGGGCACCCAGGAGCTCTGTGAGCCTGTGGAAGGAACAAAAAGCAAGTCTTCCTCTTTTCCCACTGGAATTTCCTTTAGCAGTCAGAACAGGGTTGGTGTTTTCTGTCTTCCTTTTTTTTTCCCCTTGGGGGAGTGATTGTTTATCAGTAACAGTGTCAAAATGTTCCAGATCTTATTTATGTTCCTTTAGCATGACCTGTTTCTAAATTTATTCACCTTGTGCAGTCATGTGATGAGACAATGGGATGTTTGGGTAAATTGGGACTGGAAATACCTTCCTGGGGCATGTGATGGGTGCTGCAACCGGAGGAGCTCCGGGGGGAGCAGCAGTGCTGGGGTGACTCCAGCAAAGGGCAGATTTTCAGTCCTTTCCACCCTGCTTCCAGGGGACTAAAACTGTTTTCTGCCCCAAACAACCCCTGATTTGAGGGCACTTTTCTGCTTGATTTAAACTCTCTGGGGATGGCTGGGCTTTGTGCATCTCTGATTGCCAAGGCTGTATTTGGTGCCCTCCAAGGTGCAGAATGCCAAGCTCCCAGTTGGTGGAGAGACCCTTGGGCTGAAGCCAGCATGCAAATCCCACAGTATTTGTTTGCTGTAGTAGCTTCCTGGGTCTGTGCTGGCACACAGCTGCTGTTCTGCTGTGCCCTCATCCTTTGCCATCATTTAGTGGCACATGAGATGAGGCATACACCTGATGGGAGGATGTGCGTTGGATTTAGTTTGGCCAGGCTCTCTCCTTCCCCAGATCTGTTGGTGCTTCTACAAGGAGACTGGTTAACTTGAGTTTGGCCTGGGATACTTCCAGACTTTTCAGACAGCGCTGGAAAAGTATGGCAGTACACCAGGTCTGTCCAGGGCTTTTTTCCCAGTGTTCTGATTTGTTTTCTTAACACCTAGAAGTGCCCATCTGCAAAGGGAACAGGAGCAGAGGAGGCAACTGCCTTGTTCTGGGCATGGGAGAGCTGGTATGGGAGTACCTCTGTAGTGCTATCATTGGTGTCACCAAAAGGATGGGGGAAAATTGAAGAAGAGATAGAAAAATAAAACATTGCTGGTTGGGGGCTGAACAAGACAGCTTATGCTGGGATTTAGGTCTCTGGCCATTCAGATCATGAAAAGAGGAAGAGGTGTACTTGATTACAAGGCAGAAATACTTTTCAGAAAATATTGGGGTATTTAGAGAGCAGTGGCCTCCTCTGAGGAGATGGAAATGGGCTGGGAGTCCGGGATGGGGCTTGCTGCTCAGAGCAGTGGTTCCAAGAGCAGAGCCAAGGGATGGGGTGTCACTCTGTCCTGTCCTGGTGCTACTGCCAAGGGAGGGGTGGCTCTGGTGTTGGCCTCATGCCTAAAGAAATAATCCAGATAGATGGGAAGTGGGATAGTGATGCAGCTGGAATAGTCGAAGAGCTTGCTCTTTTGTTCAAGGCAGGTGGGTGCTTTCAGCAGCAGCTGCATGGAGATGAGGTACAGAGGAGAGGCAGTTCTGTCCCCTGCTTTGGCAGTGAAGTGGAGACCTCTGTAACCTTGGCTGGAGGAGGTGTTTGGACTGCAAGTGAAGACCCTGGTCATCTCTCTTCTTTCCTTTTTCCTAGTCATGGGACATCTTTTTTCGCAACGCCAATGCTGGAGCTGCTCCAGGCACTGCTTACCAAAGCCCCCCTCCGCTGACCAGCCTCTCCACCCTGTCCCAAGCCCAGTCCCTGGTTCAGGCACAGCCTAACGTGGATAAACTGGTGGAGGACCATCTTGCAGTGCAATCTCTCATCAGGGCATATCAGGTAAGGGGACTTTGTGCCGAGGAGGGTCACGTACTTTGCAGAGGGGCTTGCAGGGGCTGAGGTGGGTGGGAGTTAGTGCGAATGATGCACATGTTTGCATGGAGAGCACGCAGGATAGGAGCTGGGCTGCCTCATAGGAGCAGCTGATCTGTTGGGGCAGAAGCTCAGCTGATGCTTTATTGGCCAATAGGAAGATTAAAGCTATTGTCATCCAAACAGGGTGGCAGGGAGGGGGAGCTCGTCTCCACACTGGGTGGTTTGCTGCTGTCTGGAATGCTGCCCCAGTGCCATGGGCTCCTGCCATGCTTAGCAGTGGCGTGGAGCACCCACCCTGCTTCCCTCTGTTGCTGACAGAACTTCCAAGGAAAGGAATGTCTCTTCAGTTAACTTGTTTTATTGATTAATCTGTGTTGTTGCTTCCAGGTCAGGGGTCACCACATTGCAAAGCTTGATCCTCTCGGCATTAGTTGTGTAAATTTTGATGATGCGCCAGTAACTGTTTCTCCAAACGTCGGTGAGAATTACTCTGCAAATTAATTCTAATGTAATTTAACTTTTTTACCCCTCCCTTCTTTTGTTTTTCTCTCCTTCTTGGTTCCTGTTCTCCTTTCCATTCCTGATGCATTTCATAGATTCGAGGGCATCATGTAGCACAACTCGATCCACTGGGCATCTTGGATGCAGATCTGGACTCCTCCCTTCCAGCCGATATTATCACATCCACAGACAAACTGGGTGAGGGCTTTGAGAGCAGTTGGTGCTGCATTGCTTGAGCTCCCCTCTCTTTCACAGCTTCGTAGGTAGATTGCTTCACAGGCCAGGGGTCTGAAGTTTCCTTAGTAATGATCACTCTAAAATTGTGGTTGCTGGTAGCAGCAGCAGTGCAGTCTTGCCACCCTCCGGCTGTCACTCCAGCACTCAGCTCATGTTTCTTCAACCAGTACCACCAATCAGTGTTATCACTGATCTTGCTCACCCAGAAGCAAAAACCCAGAAGGGCTGGAAGCAATTGCATCTTCTAGAAATGCAAAGCAGAGAGGTTTTTTGTTGGTGAGAGCTAGAGGTCTGTTCTCTCAGCTCCTCTTGCTGCCCTTGGGGACCCTCAGAGCTGGGGGTGAATATTCTGGGTTCATCTCTGCAGGGCTGAGGCTGCCCTCCTGAACTTCTAGCTTGCCCCAGCATCTGTAAATCCTTTAATTGCCTTTCATCCAAGATGGAGCTATGAGTCCCTACTGGTGATCATAACAAGGAAGCTTTGGGATGCATTCCTGTCCAAGTAGAGAGGTGAAAATTCCAATGTGTTTGAGTGAGAGCTGCATGAGTGTTGTACATAAGTGTGTGTGGTTCCCAGGACTTGAAATCCTGATCTGAAAGTGCTTAAACCCAGCACCTCTCCATGTGCTTTAGAGCCGATTTCTGTAGTTTGCTACCATTCTCCTAGCCAGGATGAGGTTGCTGAACTCTGTCACCTCGCTGGTGCTTCCCAGGGTGGTTCCCTGGCACTCCAAGTGCTCCAGAGGCATGCTCATGCTCCTAACGTAGAGTAGAGCAGCAGTGATGATTACTAACCTTGCCAATGGACACAGCCAATCAGAATGCACGGTGCATGTAAACCTTCTTGATTCCTTATTCATCTGCCAGCACAGGGACACCAGCCCTGGATCTGCTGGACCTTCGGACAGGATTACATGTACCAGGAGCGGTAGGGAAGGGATTAGGTTTTGGTTGGACCAGTTCCCTGGATGATGAGGAAGCTGCTTCATCCCATAGTTTGGACTCTGACATGCTTCTCTGGAAGACCAACCCTTGGATGAACCTCAGGAGCCATCCAGCTCCAGCTGGGAGTGTGTCCTGTGCCTCTTGCCATTTTGATGGCAAGAGGTGGGGAGATGATTGCTGTGAACCCAGCTGTGGGAGAAGACACGTGCTCATAGTTAGCATTGTGAGGAAAGCAGGAAGACTTTTTAGGTGAACTTAAAGCCACTCACCATGGCTGTGTAACTCAGTTGTTACGGTGTACAGCTGTAACAACATCTGAGGGAAGCAGTCCAGGCTCCATTTTTCCTGCTTCTCCAGGGTGAGTTGCCACAAGCCAAGCAGTATGTCCCAGTGTGGCTCACAGTCAAGCATTCAGGTGTAGATAGTCCATAGGCATTTGCTGGAAGGAACCTCAGCATGGGATCTCTTGTGTAAGAGCAAGCCCTTAAGCTTAATCTCTGTTCCTTTGTAGCTTTCATATTAAAATGAAAGCCACAAAGGAACAGTGGGTAGCGGTGTTGATTTGCTTCCCAGGAATCCATGAATTCATAGAAATAATGAGTCCTGGGAACAAGATATAATGGTGGCAGCTGCCAGCTCATGCTGGGGTTGTGTCTCATGGTAGAACCCCATACTCATGTGGCTAGATCTCGGCAAAAGACTTTGTTTAACTTGCTATAAGTATTATTTATGCTGAGTAGATTTTCCCTTGATATTCTTGGAAAACCTCATCTAGTCAATCCTAGCTGTAACTGAGTGAACTTAGCTTGCAAATAGTGTTCAGGAAGTGGGGAAGGAGCTGTGGTGATGCAGAAGACAGAACTCTAGCTGGGCCTAAGGTTGGGTGTTGCCTGCTTGTGGCAGAAAAAGCCAATATCTAAGCAGATCCTGCTGTCTTTTTGCTTTGAAGGAATGGGTAGCACTTGACAGGGTGGTTAATAACAGGACTGGTTTGGTTTTGAAACTTGGAAACAATCTTGTTTCTTCTTTCAGAACAGCAAAGTCCTTTAAAGGTCAGCTTTTGTGGTGTGATCACAGTTGCCAACAGTTTAAGTGGCAGTGCTGTGATTCAAATGAGTTGGATGGTTAATCTCAGAAATTGATCCTTCTTCTCAACTGCCTTTTGTTTAGCAACTGGTTTGGCTCTGGTTTGGAAGCTCTCTTTGGATTAAGCAGTGTGATATCTGGGGAAAATGTCAGAGGGAGAAAACCTGCCCAGGGCTACTCAGTCTGAGCAGTGGTGGGGCCACTCCTTGGAGTGGAATTGGAGCCACCCAATTCCCCTTTCTCTTGTCTTTTCTATTTAAAAAAAACCAAGTAATCTCATCCTGGTCTTTCACTGCAGCTGGTCTGGCATGGTAAGTGTGTAAAACAAGGACAGGATGACTACAGGAACTCAGTATGACCCTGAAAATGGAAAGAAAGAAGCACACTGAAATCTGGATGGTGTATGGAAGGCTGTGTGTGTCTAAGTGTCTGTCTGTCTGTCTTCTCCCCATGGAAGACAGCTGCCTCTGCCTCATGCCAAGGGGAATTGATGGAAATCTTCCTCCAGCTCAGGAAGAGATAGGCGAGCCCCTGCACGGACCTGGGCTTGAGGTCCTCCCACCTTCCTTTTCCCCATTTTGGGAAAGTGTCTGATTTTCCCTGCTGACCCAAATGACAAGTGTTTCCAAGGCCTTTTTGTAACCTAGGTGAGATTGAGGCCCTTGGATCACCTAACCTAGCTGGGCAGGCAGCTCTGGTGCTGCATGTTTGCCCACTGTTGCAGCGTGCTGGCACTCCTGCCTGCACCAAGCATGCTCCAGAGAGGCGGATGTGCATGCCTGCTCTGTCGCTGTCTTCCTTAAGAACTGCCTGCTTGTCAACACCCCAGTCTCCTCCTCTGTGCAAAGGCAGCATCCTTAACTCCGTGGGTTGACCTTGAAATCCTCCCAGTAGCATGAGCAGAGCAAACCCTCTGGAGCAGGTGTTGGTGGGAGGCAGCTCCCAGCTTCTGCAGAGGGTCCCACTCCCTGTGATGCAGCTTGGCAGGATGCTTTCGGTCGTGGCAAATGAAGATGCCAGGCCACCCTCTCTTCCATCAAGGTGCAAGAGGAGAGATCTCAAACCATGCAGCTCAACTACTCCCCAGTGTCTGATACCCCCTTCCCCTCCTGCTCCTCTCTCCTCTCATCAGACTTCCCACCAAGATTCCTTTTCTGCCTAGTGTATAGTCATCCTCCATCCCTGCCCTTTTGCCTCTGACGGATTTTGCCTGTATTTTAAATACTGTATTTTTTTGACTTGTGCTTTCCATGACTAGTTTTCACAGTTCCAGATTTTTTACTAACTTTGACTGCATCTCTCTGTCTTCTCCCTTTCTGCATTCCCCCTCCCTGCCCTCCCCAGACCTCGCAGTGTTCAAGGAGCGGCTGAGAGTGTTAACAGTAGGAGGTATGCAATTAATGAGCCCTTAACCCTCTGGAGTGCAGGACTTTCTTTGAATAGGTTATTCTGGGCTTGAACTGAGCTGGTAAAGTGGACCCCTCCCGTCTCCCACCACTCCTGAATTTTGTGGCATGTTTAATTTTTAATTTCTACTCAAAGTCTTGATGTAGGTGTGTGGTTAGTGACACTTTGTCTAGTATAAATCCTCAGTTTGAGCCTTTCTGGCCTTTTCTATACTGTGTTTGCATGCCTGGCTTGCTAGAGTATGTTTTGTTATGAATAATAATTTTACAAGGCCTCAATCTCCCTCATTGGTTCAAGACTCCTAAAAATCCAAGCTGTCTTCTGCTGGTTTTGTCGCAGGGAAAATTTGGCAGCTCATCTCTTGTCTTCCTCCATCTGATGGTGTTGCTGCCTATAAATACCAAGTGTTGTCAGAGCTGTCAGGCTGCAGCAAAGAAGAAGCAAAGATGCTTAGATGTCCTAAAACTCCTTGTAAAATCTGATACTCCCCAAAGTGTGCCAGAGTGTCTTCAAAGCATCACAGCAGAACAAGCCAAAGCCCTGTGGTGCATGTCTGCAAGCTTCAGCAAATTACTGAGGATTCCCTGGAACCCTTCAACAGGCAGTTTGTGTGGGATGCTCCTTGCTGCCTCTCTCTGGGATTTCTGTTTGAATGGGAACCAAAGAGAAACCTCAGAGACATGGGGCCAAAGTCTCGACTCCTGTCTCGTTCAGTGCTCCTAGGCATATCTCCGGAGCAGAGCTGCTGGGGCCTGGCTTCATTCCCTCTCCTGGGACTCCAGTGTCCCAGGAGCAGAGGGGATGAACAGCAGTGGCAGCCAGGAATGTGTTTCACGTTTCTGGACTTGCCCCTCAAGGCTTCACAGGAATGAGCCATGACCAGCTCTGTCATCATGGAATCACAAACTGGCTTAGGCTGGAAAGGGCCTTTCATACTGCCCAGTCCCCTAGACCAGGTTGCTCTCCAAGCCTGGCATTGAACACTTACAGGGATTGGCTGTCTGCAGCTCACTGTCCATTCCTGACCAGACAGCAAGGGATAGACTTTTAACATGAAGTTCAAGGAAGGGGCCAGCTCAGGAGGGGCCAGTTTTTGCCTCCCATTCCCCCGAGGAAGGTGGGTTACACTGCTCTGCCATGCTTGGATGGTGTTCTCCATCCCCACTTTAAAGGAACAGGTCCTCTAAAAGCTCCCTCTCTAAAATCTGGGGTCCTGGGCTGGTTTGGAGGAAGCTGGGAGGAGTGGTATGTGTGTCTACTGCAGCTCCTGCCCTGGGGTTAGGAAACACCTTGGGACCAGGCCCGGTTGGGAGTGCAGGAGGGATGAGCAGGAGCCTGAAAAAGGGCTGTAGACCGACTCCTTCATCCACGTTCCTGCTTCAGAAGGGTCACGGGACTCTCCAGTTCCTGGACCTGCTTCTGCCTTTCTGCATTGGTTTAGCAAGGTCAGCACTGTCCCTCCTCTTCTGTGCCTCAGTTTCCCCAGAGACAACCATGAGCTTCAGTGGGTAGAGAGGCACCTCTGATGGCTTTGGGGTACAGCGGGACTCACCTGCAGCCCTAAATCCCAACCTCCAGTTCTTGAGGCCTGCTTGGCTCCTCTCCAGGCCCAGCTCATCTCCCCACAGCCCCATACCATGAGTAGGAGCTGCCTCCAAATCATCATTTGCCAGCACCAGAGGGTGGAGGTTTGCTGGGCAGAGCTGGGCAAAAGCTCTAATTAAAAAGCTGTTGGTTGGGGTGAAAGGGTACCTGCGCAGCCGAACCCCTGAGTGGCTGCTGGCCACCCTGCTCCTGGGTTGAGCTATTCAGGAGAGTCCATCAGAGCTCTGTTGCCTGTTCTCTTTCTTGCTTCTCTGTCTCTCCCTCCTTGGGGTTTTGTCTGTTTGGTTGTGTCTGTTTTAACTGTTTCCTTCTCTGCGTTGACTCTCCCTTTTTAATTCCTGTCACATGCCGACACCTCTGGTGTGCTCAGTGACTCCTCAATTCCTGTTTCTTTTCTCTCACCTTTGTTATAATTTGTTGCGTGTTTTTTGTGTTCTTGGGGCTCCAAGCTCCCTGACTCACCGTGGATTTTAATTGCCCATTTCCATGCGTATACATTGCTTTGTGGTTCATTTCCTGCGGTGCCTTCTGTAATAATTCATTGTTTGGTGTTCAATGTCTTTTTGTTTAATTATGGCTTGGTTTTTATCCATATAAACCTCCTTCATGTTTATTATTTTTTTATGCTGCTTTTTTTTGTCCCTTCCCCACTTCTCCCAAATGTACCTGGTCCCTGTGTGACGGTATCCACGTCCCTCTTCCTTCCTTCTTTCTCTTGCTTCTCCCACCCGTGACAAATCCTGCAGGCTTTTATGGTCTGGATGAATCTGACCTCGACAAAGTTTTCCACTTGCCCACAACCACTTTCATCGGGGGAAATGAATCGGCTCTTCCACTCCGGGAAATCATCCGTCGGCTGGAGGTGAGAAGGGCAGGGGTCTCACCAGGTCTGTGTGCAGCCAGGGGCTGGGGCAGAGCAGTTGTCTTTGGAAAGTCCTGGGTCAGCCTGCACATTTCAAGATTTTCAGTTTGGGAACTGCTTCTCAGCACTCGCCCCACTCACAAGAGTCTCCTCGAGTAACCTGCTTAGCTGTGATTGTCTCCAGCTTTCTGCTGCATTGCAGCAACGCACTTGGTTTGCCTAAGGTGGAGCAAGCCCCAGGCAACTGGATACTGCCTTTTTTGAAACCTCTCCAGCTATGCTTTCCAGTTTGAAGCAGCAGCTGGTGCTTGCAGAGCACAGGAGTGGGCTGGAGGCCAGTGATCCCCTCTTCAGGCACTGCAGCAGTGTTGCTGTCCTGCATGGGTGTCCTTCAGAGGGTCTTGGTGCAGGTTTGAGACCCCTGGGGCTGGGACTTCCAGCTCATACAGCCAGTTCCCCTTTTCTGCCAAATTTCATCCCCTCCTGTGCTTGGACTGATCTCAAGCAGCTCTCAGGCACACTGCTCAGATGGTCTCTGCTGAGACTAGTTGATCTTAGGAGAAGCAAAACTTTGCCAACATCTTAGGCCATCTGCAGGAATGGGCTCCTCATTGTGGGAGGACCTTCTGATTCTCCCCTGCCCTGTGATATGGGATTTTGGACTGCTCACATGGTGGTGCCATGGAGAGGGAAAATCTCTCCTCTGAGGTGGCTGTAAAGGATTTGAGGGACTGATTGTGGGCCCCTCCAGGAAGGGGAATTAAACAGCTTGATGCTGGGTCATGTGCTGGCCTGCAGCATCCTGGAACATGTCCTGCTACATCCCTTTTCCTGGGAATACAACTCAAACAAGGCTCCTAAAGTGGGGCTGTTGCAGGGCTGGCAGCTGGGTTCCCCCAGGACCCCCTCCAGCTGCCAGGCGTGAGGGTCGATGTCTCTGCTGGCACAGAAAGGCTCTTTGGCTGAAAGGGTGAAGGGGGAAATGAAGAGCCCTTGGCCCTGTGATCCAGTGGGGCTACAAGTGCCAGTCCTTTGGGGGTTTGAGGTGCTGAAGCCCTGGCTGTTGCTTGATGGCCCCTCCTTTCCCTCCCTGTTGGAGCAGATGGCATACTGCCAGCACATTGGCGTGGAGTTCATGTTCATCAATGACCTGGAGCAGTGCCAGTGGATCCGGCAGAAGTTTGAGACCCCAGGCATCATGCAGTTCACCAATGAAGAGAAGCGCACGCTGCTGGCCAGGCTGGTCCGCTCCACCAGGTACCCTGGGAGGGCTTCACCTTCTCCATGTCTTCCCCAGGAGGTTTGCTCCCAGCCAGAGTGATGCAGTCACCAGCTGAGTCACATCTTGACATCATCTGTCGCCTTTGTGAGCAGGTTGACGCCACTGAGCTGCCAGTCTGGCAGGCTCAGGTGCTGGCAAACAGCCTGAAAATGTGGATGATCCTGAAAGAAAAGGTCTAAAAATAAGGATTAAGTGCAGCATGGTGTTGGAGTGGGGGGAAATGGCCAGCTGAACTCTGTGGGAAGACACTGAAGTGACTGTTGTGTGCTGCATGGTACCAGCTTGAGCATCAGCCGGTGCTGTGGCTCCCTTGGTGCAGTCCCTGTCCGTTCCCTGGTTTCTGCCCTCAGTGATCCCTCCCTCCCTTTGCCTCTTAGGTTTGAGGAGTTCCTCCATCGGAAATGGTCTTCAGAGAAGCGTTTTGGTCTGGAGGGATGCGAAGTGCTGATCCCAGCCTTAAAGACCATTATTGATAAGTCAAGTGAGAAGGGAGTGGATTATGTGATCATGGGAATGCCCCACAGGTAACCTTGCCTCTAGCCATGGTGCTGCCTGGTGCGGGTAGAAGGTGGGGGGATGCTGCTGGGGTTTGCTACTGGAGGGCACACTGGTTTCTACCATCACCAAATTGATCTTGGTTAGTGATGAACCTCAGCTGGAGAGGTCAGGCCTTGGCTGCTCTCTGCTCATCAGGATCTTTCCGGCTTAGTAAATTCATTTGGAGAGTGGTGGTGGCTTGAGGTCAGACCTGGAATCATGCTGGAATTCCAGCACCTACCCACTCTGGGGCATCTCAGCAAGTATGTAGGATGTGGTGTTGGCCAAACCATCCCTGTGCTGAGGGATCTTCAGACTCCTCCTGGTTTGTCCCTGTATCTGGGTGACCCCACAGCCATCACAGGAGGTGTGGCTTGTGGCAGTGGGGGTTGTAGATCACCATCAGCACTTAATGGCTGTAAGCTGTGGCCTTGCTTTTGCAGGGGACGCCTGAATGTTCTTGCCAACGTGATCAGGAAAGAGCTGGAGCAGATCTTCTGCCAGTTCGACTCCAAGCTGGAGGCTGCTGATGAGGTGAGCTTCTCTCCTGCCTGCAGCAGGCTGCTGCTGCCTGCCCCTGAGCACTCCCCAGGGGCTGTGGCTGGATTGTGCCATTGCTTCTGGTGTCACTCAGTGGCACCGGTGTTGCATGGATTTCCACGTTGCGAGCACACCTGGGTCATGGGAGCCTTTGTAGAGCTGCCAGTGCTGGTCTGTCCTTGCCTGTCCTCGGGGTGACATGTGCCATTGTCTCCAGCACAAACTTGGCTCTTGGCAGCTCTCCAGGGCATGAAGCAGCCTTGGGGTGTTTGCTTGGGGTGGCCAGGAGCAGAAGTTTATTTGTGCCCCTGGTCCCCATCTGGGGTTCTAAAGCAGCTCCAAAAGCAGCTCTGTCACTGCAATAAACTCATGCTCCAAAGCTTCTGCATCATAAGCTGGGATGATTTGGTTTTTGGGAAGCTGGGCTGGATGGATCCTGCCATGACCTTCAGTGGGATTTCAAGGTGAGAAAGCAGCAGCTTGGGGCCTCGAGGTGCCCTGATGGGCTGCCTGGCTGCATATTGGGAATGGTGCATGGCCATGCTGCTGCAGTGTGGGTAGAGCTCAGGCAGGCGTTACCTGTTATTCAGGGTCTTTGCCCAACCTACCACACTTGCTTCATCCCCCACACCTTCAGCTGTGTTTCGATGGGCTGGGTGCATGTCTGAAGTTGGCAGTGGTTTGGCACCTGGCACAGGCTTTCCTCGGTGCCAGTTCAGCTCCTGCAGTGAGTGCCTGCTGCACTGTGGCAGTACCTGCAAAAAATGCCTCCCTCTTCCAGCCTTGAGGTCAGCACTCCTCTGTCTCCTTCCATGCCCCAAAAACCACTCATGCCCTGGGGTGACTCTCTTGTCCCCTCCACCAGGGCTCTGGTGATGTGAAGTACCACCTGGGAATGTACCACCGGCGGATTAACCGCGTCACTGACAGGAACATCACCCTTTCCTTGGTGGCAAATCCTTCTCATTTGGAAGCAGCTGATCCTGTTGTTCAAGGCAAGACTAAGGCAGAGCAGTTTTACTGTGGGGACACGGAGGGGAAGAAGGTGAGTGCTGCTCAGATGTGTGTAATGACGTGGCCGAGGCTGGATGGATTTTGGTGGAGACAGGCTGGTGGGAAAGTGAAGTAACTTGTCTGCTTTGTGTTTGATGTGCCACTTCCCCTGCTGTCACTCTGACTTTGCTCCTCATCCTTCCCTTCTGTTTTTGGAGATAACTTTGGGAGGGGCTTGCCCACCCTAGGTTCCCATTGCTGCTTTCTTCATCTCTGAACTGAGCCGGGCTATGGGCACAGCAAATGCACAACCCCTGACTGGGAGACAGGGACATGAGGGGAACCCCAAGGCAATGCAGGCACCACACCTTGGAGGGCTTGGCAGCAGGATCTCAGTGTGACTAGACATAACCATTCCTGGGACTGGGAAAGTTGGAACTGGCAACAGAAGGCAGTTCTCCATACCCCGGTGGGAAGGGGCTGTGGGGAGCTGTTTGCTGTGTGATTCATTGCAGACCTGTCTCCAATCCTAAGAAGTGGAAGAGTGAGATCCAAAGTGCTTCCCTCCCTCCTACACCCCAGGCGCTGGATATAAATAGACTGATCCTGTCCTTGCCTGGCAGGCGGTGTCCTTAGCCAGCCCCTGGGATGGTGACAAAATAACATCAGTGGCCCTGGGGCTTCTGGGCTGAAAGTGTGAGAGAGCAGGGCTTCTTTTCTTCTTCCCCCAGTGAGAAAAAGGCTTTGCTTTGGGGTGTATGTATTTGGGAATGGGATTGCTGCCCAGCTGGGGCATACTGGGTATTGTTTTGCTGTCTGCTCAGGGTGCCCCAAATGTGTTGCCCTTGCTGAGGGGTGGGGAGCTGGGAGCTGGTGGCCACAGTCTCTGCCCAGTGGTGTGTCAGCTATGGCTGACTCCCCTCCCATCCCCTGGGAAAGCACTGGGTGTGTTAATGAGCAGCTCTATGTCCTTTCTGGGACATAAAGGTGAAAACTCATGGGGAGGAGAGCTGGGCCCTTTCCTGGTGGTGTCCTGCTCTCTGTCCCTGATGACCACCACGGCTTCCCCTCTCCCAGGTGATGTCCATCCTCCTGCATGGAGATGCTGCATTTGCAGGGCAGGGCATTGTGTACGAGACATTTCACCTGAGCGACCTTCCCTCCTACACCACCCACGGCACTGTCCATGTTGTGGTCAACAACCAGGTGAGGAGCAAACACCCTGTGCCTGTGGGTCCCTGGCAGAGCTGTTGTTGCAGGCTCTGGGGCAGGGAGTAGCTAGAACCAGCAGCAGCTGTTTTCCTGCCAGTGTTTGTGGTAGGAGCCCTAACCTGGGGTCAGCAGGGGGTACTTCTCACCCAGCTGCTCAACAGCAGCAGCTTTTGAGCCCAGTCTGGTGCAGAGGTGATACAACCTGATGCTCAGTGTGTGAGTCTGACAGGGCTGATCCTGTCTACTGCGACAGAAACCAGAGATGTTTCACTGGGACCAGCGTGTCCCCACAGCTGCAGCAGGTACCCAGATGTGCCACTGTGTCCAGACACAGCAGACAGGCAGCTTGTGCATCTGCAGCCCAGCTGCAGCAGCTGAGCTGCCCTTGGAGCTGTGTGACAAGTTTCCTGGGACACCAAAGCAGCTGTCTCATGCTGAGCCAGCTATGATACCAGTGTTCAAAGAAGGAGCTCATATGAAAGCTGTATCCTAAATGCAGTTGTTACCACTGTGGTTATCCGTCTGCCCTCACTTGCTACAGATTGGCTTCACGACAGACCCGCGGATGGCGCGCTCCTCGCCGTACCCCACGGACGTGGCGCGCGTGGTCAACGCGCCCATCTTCCATGTAAACGCCGACGACCCCGAGGCCGTGGTCTACGTGTGCAACGTGGCAGCAGAATGGCGAAGCACCTTCCACAAGGACGTGGTGGTGGATTTGGTAAGGAATGTGGCACAAGTGCTGAAGCTGGGACTCAGCCAGGGGTGTGCTTGGGTGCCTCCTGGGCTATTTGGGACCCTCCCTCACGTGGCCTAGGTAGCTCCCAAGTGCTTTTGGAGCGGGAGATCACAGGCAGGCATCTTTCCTTTCCTGGCAGGTTTGTTACAGGCGCAACGGGCACAATGAGATGGATGAACCTATGTTCACGCAGCCCCTGATGTACAAACAGATCCGGAAACAGAAGCCAGTGTTGCAGAAATATGCAGAGCTGCTGATTTCCCAGGGGGTGGTAAATCAGCCGGAGTATGAGGTACCATCTGCGGGGCCTGAAAGGGGAAAACTGCTAGTGGCATCTCCAGGGAAAACTACTTATGTGGTTCAGACCTGGTTGTGAAGGCCCACGTGGGCCTACGAGAACCACGTTCTTGTGCTTGTAACCTAAAGGTGGCAGAGCTGTGCTGGAGTTATATTGAAGTGAAGGGAGACGACCATCTGATTGATGAGCATCGAACTCCGATTTATTGATCAATCAGCCACTTTATATAACAGTGTTAATTAACTTCATGCATATTGCAAAATGCAAGCTCACGATAGGTTAACAGAGAAAACTCTAACCACTCCTTTTGTTTTACAATACCTATGATTGTTTATTAAAAACAGGACTAGTGTTCCCACTGTGATATGAAAAGTTCCCAAAACTTCCATATCTGTTCCCAGGAAGCTATCTTTTCCCAGAGAGCCCAAGGACAGAGTGTTTTGCTTGTTATGGGAAGACTGTCTGAGAACCTTATTGTTTATAAAGTGATGCTTGAGAGAGCCTAATTGTTTATAGAATCAAGCCTGGGAACTGCTTTACAACTACCTTTTACTTTTCTCTCAACTGTATGCCTTCATGGCCTTTTTCTTTAAGCCATGCTTGAACCAGACTCTCCACAGGGTTGGGTGTGCGCTGCAGACCTGGCAGCAATGGAGTTCAGAGCCAAGGCTTGTCTTTGAACTGTGCCAGCTCTGAAAAGTGCAGGAACATCTAGTTCAAGGTTCACCCTGTGATCAGTGTGGAACAGGTGATGCAGCTCTGGGCCACTGCAGGCAGGTCCCAGTGCTCAGGATTGCTGTGGCCACGGGTATCTGGGGCAGATCCTGTCCTGGTTCTGCTGCTTGGGCAGCTCATGACGCAGAGGTTCCACCAGCCCTGCTTGCCCTGGCACCACCTTTCAGCATCAGTAGGGTTGGACAGCTCTGAGCATAGCAGATCTATGCCTTGGGGTACAGGGCTGTGGCTGTGCTCTCTGAGGCTGACTGCACAGCTTTGGGACTTCTATGACGGGGACCACCTCTGCCTTCCAGCACCCTTGCAAGCTTACCAAGGTCCTCAGGCTCAACACCCTCATTTGGAGATCCCCCATTAATGTTTTTCTGCCTCTTGTTTCTGCCTTTCAGGAGGAAATTGCCAAGTACGATAAGATTTGTGAAGAGGCCCATGCCAGATCCAAGGATGAGAAGATCTTGCACATCAAGCACTGGCTGGACTCACCTTGGCCAGGTAAGGCAGTAGCGGTGATTGGGAGGCCAGAGCAAGGCACCCGGCCTATCTAGATCCATGGCAGAGATTTTCTAGTAAGCCACCCCACAGGGGAGGTTAGAGGTGCTCTTCCCGTTCCTGGTGTCCCTACTTCTGCTTGAGGGTGTCCGTGTCCTGGGGTCTTCCCACAGATCTGGCACACCTGATGGTGTTTCTCCTTCTCTGACAGGTTTCTTCACTTTGGATGGGCAGCCCCGGAGCATGACCTGCCCTTCCACTGGCCTCAATGAAGAGGACCTGACACACATTGGCCAAGTGGCCAGCTCGGTGCCAGTGGAGGATTTCACTATCCATGGAGGTAGGAGCTTGTGAAAGCTGTGCCAGACCTGGGCATTTGTTCCAGAGAGCTGTGAGATAGGGCTGAGATGTGGCCTGGAAGGTAGGGACATACTGGACTGCTTCAATATGGGTGGGCGGCGGGTCAAGGGTGGGGATCCTCCCCCTGGGTGCTGCATTCTTGAGACACTGCCTGGAGCTTTGGGGGCCCCAGAACAAAACCTGGACCTGTTAGAGCAGGTCCAGAGGAGGCCTTGAAAATGATACCAGTGCTGAAGCCCCTGTGCAGGAGTTCCTAGATAGCTGAATATGTCTAGCCTGAAGGAAAGAAGGCTCCAGGGAGACCTTAGAGACCCTTCCAGTGCCTAAAGGAGTTTGCAGAGAGATGGAGAGGCACTTTGCACCAGGAGTATGGAGTGACAAGACAAGTGGGAATGGTTTCCCACTGCCAGAGGGCAGTGTTAGATGGGATATTGGGAAGGAATTCTTCCCTGTGAGTGTGGTGAGGCCCTGGCACAAGTTTCCCAGGGAAGATGTGGCTGCCCTGGAATTGTTCAAGGCCTGGCTGGACAGGGCTTGGAGCAACTTGGTCTACTGGAAGATGTCCCTTGTAGTGCAAGAAATCCCTATGGCAGGGGTTGGGCTGGATGATCTTTAGGGTTCCCTCTCACCCAGACTCTTACAAGAACTTGTTCATGAGGGAGCTGTGGGTAAGGGAAGTGAACCAAGGAACAGCTCTTCTTTGGAGCTGATCCTTCCCTGCAGCTCTGCTTTCTTCATCCATGATTCATGCCTCCAGAAGAGGTGAATCCATTCCTCTGCCCATGGCACTGTCACTCTGTCAGTCTGTGGGCTGGTTGTGGAGCAGAGCTGGTGTCCCTGGAGCTCTGTCCTGTGCTGGCTGTGAACCAGCTCTGTCCTGGCAGGTCTGAGCCGTATTCTGAAAACCCGTGGGGAGATGGTGAAGAACCGGACCGTGGACTGGGCCCTGGCAGAGTATATGGCATTTGGCTCCCTGCTCAAAGAGGGCATCCACATCCGCCTGAGTGGCCAGGATGTTGAGAGGGGGACATTTAGGTAAAGCCCTGCTTTGGAGGCTGTAAAGGCAATTCCACCCCTTCTGGGAGGGATCCAAAGGCTGATGATGAAGTTACTCTTCTCCCTTTTCCAGCCATCGCCACCATGTCCTGCATGATCAGAATGTGGACAAGAGGACCTGTATCCCCATGAACCACCTCTGGCCCAACCAGGCTCCCTACACTGTCTGCAACAGCTCCCTGTCAGAGTACGGTGTCTTGGGTGAGTGAGTAGGTCTGTGCTCATTGCCCAGGGTGAGGCCGCTCTGGAAGGGTAACCCAGCCCTCTCACTGCTCTTCCATTCCTCAGGATTTGAGCTGGGCTTTGCCATGGCCAGTCCCAATGCCCTGGTGCTTTGGGAAGCCCAGTTTGGGGATTTCCACAACACTGCTCAATGCATCATCGACCAGTTCATCTGTCCCGGGCAGGCCAAGTGGGTCAGGCAGAATGGCATTGTCCTGCTGCTCCCCCACGGCATGGAGGGCATGGTAAGGACTCCTCTGGCTCACCCCGAGGTGAAACCCTGCACAGCAGTGGCGCTGCTCATGATGTGGCAGTGCCTTACTTGGAGTTCTCATGCTTGCCTTGGCCTGCAATGACCATCCCCCTTCTTGGTCCCCGTAGGGTCCCGAGCACTCCTCAGCCCGCCCAGAGCGATTCCTGCAGATGTGCAACGATGATCCCGATGTGTTCCCTGTGAGTGGTGGCCCCCATGGTGGTGTGGTGCTCAGCCTGGCCCTCCTGTGCCCCGGACTGGGCTCGGTAGAGGGCAGCAACACCCGTGTGGACTTAGCACAGTGGGAACTAATGGCAGGAGGCTTAGGATGCCTTGGTCTCGTGCTGGCCGGAGGGTTTGGGGAAAGGATCTGAACCTGGTGCCCAGGCTGCACCTCCACGGAACCTGGGGCCATGGCATAGTCCAGGGGAGAGGTGGCTCTGAAAGTGGAATGAGAGGGGGTTGCTGGCCACCCCCATGGCCAGACTAAGGTGGAAGGCACAGCCCTGGAGCCTCTCCCAGATCTCTGTGGGTCTCTGTGCTCGGGAGAGTGAGGGAAGGGAGGGAGGGAGGGAGGGAGGGAGGGAGATAGGGAGGGAGGGAGGGAGGGAGGGCTGGGGCCTACTCTTCTGCCTGCTGCTGGAGCCACAAGGCCAAGAGGTACTTGTGTTTCCTGAAATCCCCTCACCCGTGCTGGCCAAGGCAGAAGCTGGATGACTTTGATGTGCGTCAGCTCTATGAGTGCAATTGGATTGTCGTGAACTGCTCCACTCCAGCCAACTTCTTCCACGTCCTGCGGCGCCAGATCCTCCTGCCCTTCCGCAAACCGGTCAGTGCCAGCAGCTCCGTGCCCAGCTTGGTGCCCAGGCAGGGCACTGTGCTCCTGCCGGGTGTTTCCCTGGACTGGGACTGGGCTGGGGGCAGCTTCTTCCTGCACCTTGGGCAGCTGGCTGCTGCCTGGCCAAGGACCTCATGGTGCTCAGGACTGGCTTGGCACTTGATGTGCAGCTGCTGTCTCGTGTGGGCTGCAAGGGCTGTGTCCCCTTCCCAAACTCCACGGGGAGGTCAAGGCTGTTGGAGCCAACAGACACTGCTACATACCTACCTCAGCCAGTTCCAGTCAGCTCCAGCCATGGGACAGGCAGGTCCCTGGTAGCCCCTCTGCCTCTTCCCCATGGGACATCCCGACTGGGATGGTTGGTGCTGTCGGGAATGGATGCCCAATCTGGCAGAGCACTGCAGCTGAGTGAGAAGCAAACCTCTGGCAGCTGCTCCCTTGCTCAGGATGGCCAGGGGAGGGCAGACAGGGGAGGTGTTTCTGGCAGGGCTGACCGCCTTGCTCTGCCTCTTCTTCTCCACTCCAGCTGATAATCTTCACTCCAAAGTCGCTGCTGCGCCACCCCGAAGCCCGCTCCAGCTTTGATGACATGCTGCCAGGTACAAGAAGTACAGAGCTGCCTGTGTGCCCCCCATGCTGCTCCGCAGAGTGAAGGGCAGGAGTCTGTGGCCTTGGGTAAAGCCTGCCTGACTGCAGCCGCCCCATGCTGGAGGCTGGCTGAGTGAGGCCATGGCCTTCTCCTTGGCACATCAGAGCCTCATTAGGACTGAGCCTGCCACCCTTGGGAGACTTGGCTCCGTGGGGCTTCCTCCATGGGAAGGGATTTGACAGCCCCAAGTGGCACGCGATGGTTTGTGGTGGGAGTTGTTCCTGGGTGAACTGACTCTGCCTCTCAGGGTCCTGGCAGGGGCTGGCATGGGATTTGGGTGCAGTGGCTGCTGGCACAGTGCTGTGGCTCAGGGTGCTGTTCTCTTTCTTGGCAGGCACCCACTTCCTCCGTGTCATCCCCGACAGTGGCCCTGCAGCCCAGAACCCCGAGCAGGTGAAGCGGGTGCTGTTCTGCACCGGCAAGGTGTACTATGACCTGACCCGCGAGCGCAAGGCCCGGCAGATGGAGGCCGATGTGGCCATCACCAGGGTGGAGCAGGTGAGCAGCGTCCTGCCAGCACCGTGCCTGCGGGCTGGGGGTTCTGCAGCCCCTGAGACACTGCCCCACATCTCCTGTGACACCACTCTCTGCCCCCCGCAGCTCTCCCCGTTCCCCTTTGACCTCCTCCAGCGGGAAGCCCAGAAATACCCAGCTGCCGAGCTGGTGTGGTGCCAGGAGGAGCACAAGAACCAGGGTTACTATGACTATGTCAAACCCCGCCTTCGCACCACCATCAACCGTGCAAAGCCTGTCTGGTAAGGATGCAGGGGCTGGCTCAGAGGCTGGGAGGGAGCTGGTCGGTACAAACCCTTCTCACGGCTCACCTTCTCCCTGGCAGGTATGCAGGGCGGGAGCCAGCAGCTGCCCCTGCCACTGGCAATAAGAAAACCCACCTGACAGAGCTGCAGCGGCTCCTCGACACGGCCTTCAACCTCGATGCCTTCAAGGACCTGGCCTGAGCGCCGGCGCGGCATAGCATGCTCCTCTGTCTGTCTGTCCGTCTCTCTGTCCTTCGCTCGCCTCCCCCCCTCAACTACAGATCTTGTCAACCCCATACTGGTGCCTCGAGTCCTTGTCTGCCTCATGCCAGGGTGGCTCTGGTGCAGCCACCCTGGGGAGCATGAGGGTCTGGGGGCTGCCTGCTGCCATGGTGGGTAAGACCCATGGCCCCCCAGAATGTCTGCTCCCTGGGGCTCTTCTCTGGGGGTGTCCTGTACCCCACAAGAGGGGCTGGTCCCCACAGCTCTTCTACTGTCCAGTGCAGTGAGTCAGGTTCTTCCCAGTTCCTCTCAGTCTTCGACTTGCCCGTGTGCAGCCACTGCCTCTTGAAGGCAGGACATGGGGCATGTCCTGAGGGCCCAGGCAGGTGTGAGTGTGCTGTGCCCATGTCTCAGCTTTGCCTGTCCTCGGGGAGCATGTTCTTCCCCTCTCATCCCCCAGCTCTGAGCCCCCACAGGGACAGACAGGGCTGGTGCTGGGTGCCGTGTCCTCTCATTGGAGATCCTGAGTGGAGTCGAGGGAGGTGATCTCCGTAACGGGGCTCATTGTTGGCACCTCCCGAGCCCACCGCGTCCTCCCGCAGGAGCCCTTGGGGGATGGGGGCGATAGGGCAGCCCCAGCTGGGACTCGCTGTCGGTGTCCCCAGAACCCACCGCCGCTTTTCGGGTCGGTAGGTCTTTCAGTGCAGGGGTGAGGTCGGGGTGTACGCGTGCCACGCCCCGCCGCATCCCCCTGGCTGCGCAGTCACACACCGGGTCGCACACGGTGTCCCCGCGCGCACACCGGTGCCAGGTGCCACATGCGCGCGCGTCTGGCGGTGCCGCCGCTGCGGTCGCGCTCCTCGCGCACACGGGGCCGCGCGCTCCCCCAGTGCCCTCGCCCCGCTCCCCGCCGCGGCCCGGACCCTTCGGCGCTCGGCTACCCGCGCCTGGCCGGGCGGGGGCGGGGCCTGCATACTGATGAGCGCGCGGCCCCATTGTGCGCGGCGGCGTCCGGGCCCCGCCTCCCGGCCCCGCCCCCCGCGGAGCTGCGGCCGCGCGCGGCTGAAGATCCCGCGCAGCCTCCGCGCAGCCGCGCGCGCCCCGCGCCGCCAGGGCCATCTTGGGCCGCCGCCGCGGTGAGAGCGGGAGCGCCGGGCGGGGGGACGGGGCGGAAGGCGGGCGGGGCTGGCGGTGCCCCCGCGGGCCCCCCCCGCCGTGCCGGGGGTGGTGGGGGTGGTTGCCATGGCAATGAGGGGGCCCGGCCCCGGGGCCTGTCCCTGCGGTGCCGCCGGGGAAGGAGCGGAGGGGGCTGTCACCTCCGGCGAGGGGCGCCGGGGGCCGGTGCTTCCGCGGTGGCGGCTCCCGGGAGCCGGGGCAGGCCCGCCGCGGGTGTTCCACTCTCCTTGTCTTTCCTCGCGGCAACCCCGTCTCCGCCGCCCTCCCGCGGCGCCGGGAGGAACCGAAAGCGCCGGTGACCCCCGCGGCCCCCCGCTGGCGGGCCCGGCTGGAAATACCCCGGGCAGCGGGGCGCAGTGCCGGGCCGGGGCCGCGTCCCTTCCCCGGGAAGTCCCCGTGGTTCCACCCGCCCGCAGGCGCGGGGGAAGCCCCCGACGCCCGCCGCCCCGGGGAGCTTTGACGCCGCGGTGGCCGGCGCGGAGCGGGGGGGCGGCCCGGAGCGGGGGCGGCGCGTGCCGGCCGGTGCCCCGTGCCAGCCGCGGGCCGGACGCCGAGCCCCGGCCGCGGAGGCTGGGGGGTCGCGAAGCCTACGGGCTGCCCCCCCGCCCCGGCCTCTCCGGGGGCGGCCGCCCCTCACCCGCCGCTCCACTGCTTCCCGCAGCCCCAGTGACAGACGGTGCCGCCGTCCCGCAGTGCCCGCCGCGGCCTCGGAAGACCCAGCCCACACCCGCTGATGAGCTCCATGAACCCCATGAAACCCTCGCTGCCGCCTGCGCCCCACGGGTGGGCGCCGGGGCAGCGTTCCTCCATCCATCCATCCATCCATCCATCCATCCATCCATCCATCCATCCATCCATCCATCCATCCATCCATCCCTCCCTCCCTCCCTCCCTCTCTCCCTCAATCCCTCCATCCCTCCCTCCATCCTTCCATCCATGCGTCTATCCATCCCCTTGTCTGTCCCTCCATCCCTTCCATTCTTCATCTCTCCATTTCTTCAAGTCCTCCATCCCTCCGTCCTTCCATCCCTCTGTCCTTCATCTTCATTAATTTGTTTTTCTTTCTAGTGATGGTTCATTTGCATACGAGGCTGTTCCTTGGCAACCAAGCACCAATCAGCCGCCGGGATCCCTCTCCGTGGTAACCACTGTCTGGGGTGTCAGCAACCCCTCCCAGAGCCAGGTACCAGCAGTACCCCCACCGCAGGCCTCCCTCGCACCTGGATGCTACTGCCCCTGCCTGACCCACTGCCTCCCATTGCGCCCTCCAGGTTTTTGGCAGCCCCATGGGCCCTGGGGGAAGCAGCTCAAGCACTCCACTGCTGCCTGGCATGGCAGGCACCAGCTCGGGCATGAGCTCCCCACCATTCCTGCCACAGCAGCCCTTTGCTGAGGGGGCCCCAGGGAAGGGCTATGTGCAGCCCAGTGTCTATGGGCGCAACACCTACTCCAATGGGCCGGGATTCGCTGCCAGGTAAGGCCAGCCCTGTTCTTTGTGGTCTGGCATGTGCCCTGCTGCAGGGAGGGCCACTGCATTCCCCTTACTGCTTCTCTGTTCTTCAGCTACAATGGTGGCCCGAGTGGCCCTGGAGGGATGGGGCTCGCCTCGCATGCCAGCCGGGCCACTGCTGATTTCACCCAGGCAGCAGCAGCTGCTGCTGTGGCTGCTGCTGCTGCCACAGCCACGGCCACAGCCACGGCGACGGTGGCGGCACTGCAGGAGAAACAGAGCCAGGAGCTGAGCCAGTATGGTGCGGTAAGAACCTGGATGTGGCAGAACTGGGGAGCTGACAGCCCCCCTGGCCTGCTCTGACCCTTCTGTCTTTGTTGCTGCAGATGGGCACAGGGCAGTCTTTCAGCAACCAGTTCCTGCCCCATGCTGGACCCCGTGGCCCCAACAGCATGAGCCCAGCTGGCATGGCAGGTGTTGTGGCCCCTTCTGGTGTCTCCCCTGTGAGCATGAGCCCAGTGCGGGCGCCCGGGACTGGCCCCCTCTATGGTGGGCAGCGAGTGCCTCAGCACACCTACCCTGGACCTCCCCAGAGCCAGCAGCTGCCCCGCCAGGGCCTCAAGCGGGGGTACTCCAATGAGGTGAGTGCCGCGTTGGTGAGGGCTATGGCATGTGGTTGGGCCCCTTCCCCACTGGTGCTGACTCCCTGGCCCCACAGGGATACCCACCACAGCAGTACCTCCAGGGCGGGCAGTACGCTGCAGCTGGTGCCCAGTATCCCCCCAGCGCCCCCCAGTCCTCCGCTCCGTCCCCCTCATACCCTGGCCACAGGCTGCAGCAGAGTGTGGGCCAGTACCTCTCCACTTCAGGCAGTGCTGGACCCTATTACAAGGTACCACAGGGGAACGTGGGCAAGGGGTGGAGGTCTGGGTGTCCACCATGCCCCGGTGCCAGCCCCTGGAGACCCTTCTCCTCCCATAGCCAGCTGACCAGTTCAATGGGCAGAGCGCCAGCTTCAGCACCTACAGCCAAGCAGCCATCAATGGGGTGAGTGTTGCAGCGGGCGGCGCGGGGGCTCTGCTGGCCTGGCTGGACGCTGAAGGCACGTGCTGCCTCTACAGCCGGGCCGGTCACTGCCGGGCTACCCCAGCTCGCCACTGGCCGGGAACCCCACGCCGCCCATGACACCAGGCAGTGGCATCCCCGCCTATGCGTCCCCTGGGCAGGATGTCAAGTCACCCTTCCTGGCAGACATGAAGCCCAGCGTTGCCCCCCTGCACCCGTCCCCTTCAGGTGGGTGTCCCTGCTGCGGGTGAGGGGGATTTTTGCAGAGATCACCCCCGTGTGTACGGTGCAGACCTCGCTCCTGACAGCTCCGTGGCCTTTTCCCCTTAAATGGAAGGTGGGAGGGAATTCAGAGAAGAGGCGTGCCCACTGCCAGGGTTTGGGGGCTGATTGAGGCAGGAGCGGGCTGCCTGTGTTTAGTGGGAGGGGCTTGCTAAAAGGGTGTGGCCTCAGGGGGCGGGGCTTTATAGGAGTGCTGATTTGGTGGGGGCTTCTGCTTTTAGGGTGGATCGGGAGGGGCTTGGCTATGGTGCGGTTTCCTGGAGCGAGCGGGAGGAATCTGCGGTGGGGTGGGCTTCCTCCAGAGGGGTGGGAGGGGGGTGGTCCCCAGGGGTGGGGCCGCTTTCGGTGGGAGAGGCTTCCTGTATTGCCCGGGGCGCGGTGTCCAGGGTGGGCAGGGTCGCGTAGGTTGGGCTCCCTGCAAGGTGGGTCCTTGTGCGGTGGGCGGAGCGCGGCTGGGGCGTGGCCAGGGTGTGGCTGACGGCCGGGGAAGGTGTCCTTTCCCTGATGGAGGCGTCCCGCAGGGCCGGCCCCCGGCGAGGAGTTGCGGCTGACCTTCCCGGTGCGGGACGGCGTGGTGTTGGAGCCCTTCCGCCTGCAGCACAACCTGGCTGTCAGCAACCACGTCTTCCAGCTCCGTGACTCTGTCTACAAAACCCTCATGATGAGGTGGGGATGCTGGGGGGCACCTTCTGGAGTGTCACACAGTGCTGCTCGGGGGGTGCTCTATGGCACCGTGTGCTGTGGAGTGGGGCTATGCTGGCAGCACAGCTGGGCACTGCGTGTGCCATGTGGCACGGGGATGTGTGGCCTGGTATGGCTGGGCACAGCACTGTCCCTGCATCACGGTGTGAAGTGTGGCTTGGCACAGCTGTACTGCCGTGGTTCAGCGTGGTGTCATGGTGTTTGGCACGTTGTGCCACAGCCTGGTGCTTTGGGGCATGGCTTGGCATGGCACGGCATGGTGGGATGTGGTGTGGCTGGGCACAGTGCTGTGCTGCTGTTGGGGTTTGTCACAGTGCCATATGACTCAGTGTAACATGGAATGGCTTAGCACTGCATGGTTTTGCATGGCTCAGAGCAGGGAGCAGCATGGTGTGGTGACACATGTGGACACACCCCCTGCCCACACCCTGCCTGTCCCCAGGCCTGACCTGGAGCTGCAGTTCAAGTGCTACCACCACGAGGACCGGCAGATGAACACCAACTGGCCGGCCTCCGTGCAGGTGAGCGTCAACGCCACGCCGCTCACCATCGAGCGTGGTGACAACAAGACCTCCCACAAGCCACTCTACCTGAAGCACGTCTGCCAGCCTGGCAGAAACACTATCCAGATCACTGTCACCGCCTGCTGCTGTGTGAGTCACCAGGAGGGTACCAGGAGAGGGAGGGTGCTGGCTGGGGCCGCAGCTCAGCCTCCTGTCTCTCCACAGTCCCACCTGTTCGTCCTGCAGCTGGTGCACCGGCCCTCGGTGCGCTCGGTGCTGCAGGGGCTCATCAAGAAGCGCCTGCTCCCCGCTGAGCACTGCATCACCAAAAGTGAGCACCTGGGGCCTAGCAGGATGCACTGTGGCAGGGAGGCCACAGCAGGATGGGGGTGATGCTGCCGTGTTGCCCAGGTGCCACCACGGTGCCACCCCCGTCCCAGGGTCCTGGTTCTGACCCTCGGTGCCCCTCGCCCTCACCTTCCCAGTCAAGCGCAACTTCAGCAGTGGGACCATCCCAGGGACACCAGGGCCCAATGGTGAGGATGGTGTGGAGCAGACAGCCATCAAGGTGTCCCTCAAATGCCCTATCACCTTCCGGAGGATCCAGCTTCCAGCCAGGGGTCATGACTGCCGGCACATACAGGTAGGGCGTGGTGATGACAGGGTGCTGTATCCAGTATCCTGCCTCTTCCATCTCTACTGCTGCTCTCCCCACAGTGCTTTGACCTGGAGTCATACCTGCAGCTCAACTGTGAGAGGGGGACATGGCGGTGTCCTGTCTGCAAGTGAGTGGGGTCTGCAATGGGGCCATGCCCTGTTGTCCCGGCCTGCAGGGCATGGGTGTGTGTTTCACTGCCTGTGGGGAATCTATTTCCTGCCCTGGGAGAGGAACAGTTCTTGCCTTAGGGGGAGGTTCCTGTCTGGTGGGGGTTCCCATACCTCACTCTGTTCTCTCTCTGCCTGCAGTAAGACGGCCCTGCTGGAGGGGCTGGAGGTTGACCAGTACATGCTGGGCATCCTGATCTACATTCAGAAGTAAGTGCCTTCCCGTTGGCTGTCTGTCCATCCATGCCTAGTCCTGTGCCACCCCAGGGGTGGCTGTGCAGCCAGTGCCCCCAGCCTCACCTCCCCTGTGGTCCTGCTGTCCCCAGTTCAGAGCATGAGGAGATCACCATCGACCCAACCTGCAGCTGGAAACCCGTCCCTATCAAACCTGACGTCCACATCAAGGAGGAGCCGGAGGGGCCAGCGCTGAAGCGGTGCCGGACACTCAGTCCTGCACACATGGTCCTGCCCAACATCATGGAGATGATTGCGGCCCTGGGGCCTGGCTCTGTGCCCTTCCCAGCATTGTCACAACCCCCAGTGGGGGCTGCCACCGACTACGGCACCCCGGGTACGGGGGGCACCCGTGGGGGACAGGACTGAACCCCATCCCTGTGTGTGTGTCCCCCAATTGCCCCATTTCCTCTCACAGGTTCCAGCTTTCTGGGTCCTGGGGGCTTCCCAGAGCCTTTTGCTGCCCCTGGTGTCCCTGGCCCCTCAACGCTGAGTGACTTCATACCAGGCCCCTCCTCCATCTCCTACCAGCCCAACATCCCAGGCAGCCTTCTGGCCCCTGAGAAGCCTCCTGTGCCCCCTCTGCCTGCACAGGTCAGCTGGGCTATAGGTGGAGGGACTCCCCGCAAGCCCTCATGTCTCACTCTGGGTGGGCTGGGGGGTCCCGGGGGAGGGAGGGTCTCATGACTATGCTCTTTCCCCGCACACCCCAGCTTCCCCCAGCGGGACGAATGGAGCCGTCCCACCCCGTCGTGCAGACGGGGCTGCACAGTGCTCCCTCGGGCAGCCAGCCCAGCTCCACGCTGCACTCTCGGGGTGCAGGGGTACGGCCGCCCCTGGGAGCCCCGGCCCACACCACCGACCTCGTCTTCCCCCCCGCACCCAGCATGGCCGCGGCAGGCGATGGCTCCGAGGCTGCCCTCGACGTGAGTACTCGGGGGGGTGGAAAAGGGTCCTGCCACTGGCTCGGGACCCCAGCTGCTGCAGGGGGGTGGGCAGAAGCTGCGGGGAGCCGATCATCACACACTGCCGCCCCCAGCTCCTGCCCGAGCTGACGAATCCTGACGAGCTGCTCTCCTACCTGGGGCCCCCCGACCTCCCCAGCAGCAGCAACGATGACCTCCTCTCTCTCTTCGAGAATAACTGAGCCATCCTCGCCCCCCTCCCGGGGCTGGGGGGCAGCACTGTGTGCCCCTGCCCGCTGCAGAGCTGGGACCCCCCACAGTGGGGGCTTTCTCAAAGGGCTGCGATGGGACAGAGGAGCTGAGCTCCCCCAGAAGCACAAGGCTGTACATAGTGTAGAAACACTACTGCTCCCCCGAGACTCCCCATATTTAAAGGCAAGTGCGTCACTGCGGGGCTGCCCGTGCCCTCCTATCAATGTGCAAATGCTGCTGCCCCTTTTAACCGCACGGGTCTGGCATGGGGCGTGGAGCTCAGCTCCCCCTGCCCCGCGACGAGCTGCCCTGTATGTCCCCGATGGCTATTAAAGGATCCTTCTGCAGGGTCACGCGTGTCCCCCATCTTTTGTCATCCCGCTGTGCGGCTGGCCCCGCCACCCCTCTGAGCGCGCAGGGGAGGCCCTCGGGTGGCGGGAGGATCCAGGCCTCTGTCCGGGCAGAGGGGGGAGGTGTGTCTCGAGTAGCGAGGGAATCCTGCCCTATCGCCGAGCAGCGGCGGCCGGGCTGGGCGGTGAACCGGACCTGTGGCGTCAATCATTAACCGGGGCCGGCTGGGCGGTGCTGCAGTCCGACGGCGGAGGAGGTCAATCGGGTGTCTCCGCACGTTGGGGGGTGGGCGGCCACGGCTGGGCCGCAGCTTCGGCAGCTCCAAGCCCCAGAGGCCCTGGTGCCGTCGCATCCCCCGAGACTCCCCTCACGGCGGCCCAGCGCCGCGCCCGCCTCCCCTGCGCCATCCCGCCACTCCTCGCTCTCCGCACGGCGCATGCGCGCCGCGCCCTGCCCAGCGCCGGACCGCGGCCCCCGCCCCGCCCGCGCTTTTTTCCTCCTTCCCCCCTCTTTCAACGGCGGTACCGCCGATTGGTTGCCTGCCCTGCCACTCCGCCACTCTGCCAGGGGCCATTGGTCGGCTCTGCGAGGGAGGCGGGCCCTCATCAACCCTATATAAGGGGCGGCGGGGCGCTGCGCTCCTTCTGCTGCGCCGCGCCCGCCAGACGGACGAGTGTCTGCTACCCTGCTCTTGTGTCGCCATGGCCAACCCCGTCGTCTTCTTCGATATCGCCGCTAATAACGAGCCCCTGGGTCGCGTCACCTTCGAGGTGGGCGCGGGAGGCGGCCGGGGAGGGGCGGTGGGCGCCGCTGCCGTTTCCTCGCCGGGCGCGCGGGGCCGGTGGGGGGCCCGCAGGCGCCGCGCGTGCGCGGCGGGGGCGCGTTGGTGGCTGCGGGGCTGGGGCGCCCCCGGCCCGGCGGGGCGAACAAAGGGCCCCGAGCGTCGCGCTCGGGCGGCTCCAGGAGCGGCGGCGCGGTGCCAGCCCAGGGCGCGCCATCGCCCGAGGCAGTCCATGCGCACCTGGTCCGGTGCCGCTGGTTCCCCGTTACCGCCGGCCTCGCTGCCGCCGCGTTCCCGCCGCGCCTCCGCTCCGCCCCGGGCCGGGGGGGCGCGGCAGTTCCCCCCCACTGCGGGTCGCGGCCGTGGCGGCTCCGCCGCCATTTTATCGCAAGGCCCCCGGAGCACCGGGATGAGCCGCGTCGAGCTCCCGGGCGGTGCTGCTCGAGTCTGGGGATGCCGGCGGGGAGTGCCGGCAACCCGATCACTGCGGGATTGTCGCTGGAGGGCGAAGCATTTCTCACCCCGCCCGGGGCGCAGAGCATCCCTGGCACGGCCGGGTCTGCTCCGGGCGCCGCGGCTGCTGCGGATTCGGGGCCGCGCTCCCGTACGGGCGGCGCATCCAGCCCAAAATCCTCCCGAAGCGCTGGGAGGCGGCGCGCGCGCCCCGCCCAGGAAGGCTTGGGCGCATTAATGTTTAATTTAATCCAGGCCAGCAGAATGAACCCTTCTCTGCACCGCTGGTGAGATGAGCGATGTTAGTTCAGAGCTTGCAGATAACGGTGTGAGACGGGGATGAATCTAGAGCTGCTGGCACGGCCCAGAAGCCCCCACCCGGTGGGGGTCCCTGGGCTCCGAGCAGTGTCTGGACTATCCTCGGGGAGTGGGGGGGCAGTGGCCAGCCCGGATTTGACAAATGCCTTTCCTGTCTTTACAGCTCTTTGCAGACAAGGTGCCGAAGACAGCAGGTTGGTAAAACAACTTTGGCTCCACGGTGACTGTACCAAGCCCCAAACTCAACAAATCTGTTCATGGTGGGGTTTTATTTCCTTTGCAGAAAACTTCCGTGCTCTGAGCACTGGTGAGAAGGGATTCGGCTACAAGGGGTCCTGCTTCCACAGAATCATTCCTGGGTTCATGTGCCAGGTGCGTGGCGCTCCTGCTGCAGTGGGTGGGTGGGTAGGTGAGGCAGTCTGGCACTCAGGTAGGTTTTGGAGATGGATTGGTTCTGCCATTTGCCTGCACCCAGTTCCAGAGTGTTCTTCTGCACCCATGCCCTGAAATACTGCCTTTTCACAGGGTGGTGACTTCACACGCCACAATGGCACTGGAGGCAAATCCATCTATGGGGAGAAGTTCCCAGATGAGAACTTCATCCTGAAGCACACGGGTCCTGGTATCCTGTCGATGGCCAATGCTGGCCCCAACACGAACGGTTCCCAGTTCTTCATCTGCACTGCCAAGACCGAGTGGTGAGTCGTGGGCTGTGGGAGGAGGAGCTGGGGGTCTGCATCTGGGAGATGTCCTCTGTTGGGGGATATGGGACTGGCTGTGACTGGTGGTTCTCCACAGGCTGGATGGCAAGCATGTCGTCTTCGGCCGCGTCAAGGAGGGGATGAATGTGGTGGAGGCCATGGAGCGCTGCGGCTCCAAAGATGGCAAAACAAGCAAGAAGATCACCATCACCGACTGTGGGCAGCTCTCCTAAACCCTTCTCTCACCGACTGACGGCTCCTCAGGCAGCCTGGGTGCCACAGCCCGCTGCAGCTCACCTGCTCCCACCCCAGTCCTGATGTACTGCTGCGTTTCTACTGGGTCACGGTCCCACTGGGCCGCAGTTACCTTCGAGTCTAAATAAAACGAGTTAAATTACACACACCATAGCGGTTCCCTTCTGTCCCCAGCTGGGGAGGGCAGGGTTTGGCACTGGTGGGGGAGGGAATAGAAGGTGTTGAGGGGGCAGGAGGACCCCTGCTGGTGGGGTGGTTACACCAGGCACCCCAGGAGGATCCAGAGTGAAGAGAGTAAGCTGGTCTGAGGACTGAACTGAACCCCATGGTGGGGGGTCCTTAGTTTTTAGCTGGGGAAGGGTTCTGTTCCTTCAACTACTGCCCTGTGCCTGTAAGTATGGGAGGGGTAGTGACACTCAGCAACCAGCAGCAAACCCAGATGACTCTGCTCCTGGTCTATCATTCTGCCTTTATTATGAAACCACTGAAGCCATCCAGAAGTGGGTTCTGTTTCTGTGAGGGCTGAAGGAATCTGGGCTGGTCCTGCAGTGCACATCTGGTTGAGTTGGGCGGCTGTGGGGCTCAGGTGGAGGCAGGTGTGTTGTGTGCCTACCTCGGCTGGGAGGGGCTGGTTCCCTGATGCTCTGGGAGATGAACTGGTTTTCCAGGCATTGGTGAGGACTGCTGGTTCCTGGCCCAGCTCTTAAAGGTGCTGGGGCAAGCAGCCCAGCTGTTGAGGGGCAGGAGAGGGCTGCTGGTGTCTGAGTGGTTGACACCTTCTCCATCCTACCTTTAGGGAGAAAGGGTGCCTGCTGATAGCTGAGAGTCTGGTCCATACGGGTGGAGGCAGGACATTCTGCTGGGGCGCTGAACTGGTGAATTGCTGGAACTCCCAGGACAGTTTCTCTACAGCCAATGCAAGGGAAGAAGAGAGATTGTCTTTGTGCTCCTGAAACAGGTGAGGCACTTCACCATCAATGCCCCTCTGTCTCTCTGCAGACCAGCACTGCCGGTGAACTGGGAAATGACAAGGAAATGCTCCATGTAAGGTTCCTACACATGGATCATGTGCATTGAGCTTTGTCTGCATCTCTGGGTGACTGTGCCTCATGAGGCTGACCCCTTGACACGTGTCCGGGGTCTTTGTTCAGCCTGATGAGAATTTACAAAGAATTTGCCACCTCTGACTGATGGGTTGTGACACCTGCCTTTCCTCCCACTCTGGAACCCCTCAATATCCCCCAGGGACTCCCAAATCCATTCTGGGAACCCTCCCAAACAGCCCCTGGGACCTTTCCAAATCCACCCCAGGACTTCCAATGTTCCCCAGGATGCCCTTGAATCTCCCCAGTCCTCCAGGGATGCCTTGGTACCCTCCAACAGCCCCTCAGGAATCCCTCAAATCCATATTGGGACCCTCAACATCCATCAGGACCCCTCTCCAGCCCCTGTCACCCTCCCTGGTCCCCCAAATCTAATCAGGGTCCTCCCAAGGCAACTCGGGAAACCACAAATCCCCATCACCCCCCAACATCTCATGGGACACTGCAGCCCCCTAGACCCCCAAAATCCACCCTGCACCCCCCAAATCAACCCTGGGATCCTCACAGACAACCCCTGGGACACTCCAAATCCACTCAAGAACATCCTGATCCCTCAAATTCACCACGAGACACCCCCTCCCCCCCCAGACACTCTCTACTCCCTGGGACCCTCTGGCAGCCCCCAAATGTAACCTGAAAACCTCTCCCTCCCTCCCAGGAATCCCCCAAACACCAACTGGGACCCTCCAGACTGCCCTTCCGCCAGTCTACCCTGGAACACCAAATTCCACCTTCATAATCCCCACAAACACTCTCTGGAACCCTCAAACCCCCTCCAGACCCCCTAAACCCACCCTCATACACCCCAGAGTGCCTGGGAACCTCACCCCCTCCCAGGACCCTCCAACCCCCATTAGATGCCCCCAAATCCACCCCAGGATCTCCCCTGGGGTCCCTCACCACCCTCTGGATCCCCCAAATCCACCCTGCGATGTGCAAACATCTGCTGAGAAGCCCCTGGGACCACCCAAATCCACCCTGGGCCCCCCCTAAAGACTCCCTGGAGGCCCCTGGGACCACCCCTACACAAAGCCCCCCCCTCCACACTGTTCCAGCCCCACCACGTCCTTGCCTTCCCCCCAGCACATGGCCTTGTCGTCCTGCAGTGTCCTTGTGTGCCTCCTGATGTCCTTGCGTCCACCCATCCCCCAGGGGATGCATGTCCCCTGTGCCCCTTCCCCTGTGGCCGCACTGGCGCCCTGTCCCATTTGGGGGTCCCTAGAGCGCTGTCTCCATGCCCCTAGGCTTTGTGTCCCCTTTCCCCACAGTGGATGTCGCCAGGGGGGTGCCCTCCAAGTCCCCACGCTCAGGATCTCCCCAGGATGTCACCCCCTTGTCCCCCTTCCTGGGGTGTCCCCAAGGTCTCCCCAGGGTGATATGGCCCCAGATCAGGATGTCCCCATCCTGTCTTCCCATGTCCTGATGTCTCCCACAGCCCCCCTCCATGTCCCCTACGCCCACCCACATCATTCCGACTCCTGTGCCTTCCATGACCCCCATGCCCCCATGTCCCCCATATCCCCCTTGTGTCACCACGTCCCCCATGTCCTCCTATGTCCCCCAACATTCCCCGTGTCCCCCTGTGTCAGCTGGTGCTGCAGGGGGACCAAAGATGGTCCAAGGGGAACCCTCCTGTGGGGGTTTGGCGTGGGGGGGGGCTGGGAGGGTTCTGTGGGCAGTTGGAAGGGAGCTATGGGTACTCAGGGGGTGGGGGTGTCCAGAGGGGCTGTGGCAGATCCTGGGGGTGGCTCTGGGGGCTTAGGGAGGTCTAGGAGGATATCTGTGGGTGCTAAGGGGACATTGTTGGGGTTCAGGGAGAGCCCATGGGGCTGACAGGTTTGTAGTGGTGGGGGGGGTCTGTGGCCTCCATGGATGGAGGGCTGTGGGAAGTGCTATGTGGGGGCCCCTTCCCCCAGGGGGAGGTCTGTCAGGGTATGGGGGGAGGGTCACTTGATACTGGGGCCCACTACCCACTTTGAGGGGTACAGGGTGTTTGAGCTGCCAGTGGCTGGATTTGAAAGGACCCTGTGCCCTGAGAGTGTGTTTAGGGGGTTTCTGCCCCTGGGAGATGCTGCCAAGGGGTCAGGGGATGCTGAGGGGCTTCAGAGTGCAGGTGATGGAGGATTCATAACTGTTCTCACTGCCCACTGCATCCTCTTGCTCCCCAAGGACCTGCAGCTGGCCCAACACCTGCAAGGGCCCCAGAGGGGGAGCGTCTGATGGGGGGCACCCCCGGGATCCCCACACCATGGCCCAATCCCTGGCACCCACCCACAGGAGCCCCCCTCCTGACACTTTCACATCCCTAATCCTATTGGGGGGTCCCTGGGAGATCCCCACATTGAGACATCCCCCACCTGGAACTCCCTTCTCAATACCCCTCCTGAGGGCCCCCACCATGGCACCCCACAAACTCCCCGGGCAACACATCCCCGGGTGGGGGTCCCCTTCCTGACTTCAGCACTTCTCAGATTATTATGAGTCCCCACCTGTAATCATTCCAGGACCCGGGAACTGGAGGGACATCATCCCCCAAGGGGACATCCCTAGGACTCACACTCTATTGGAGACCTCCCTCACTACTGCTGGACCCCAATAAATGTCTCTGATCCTCAAATGCTGCTGCTAGAGTGAGGGAAATTGGGGGCAGGCACCTGTGAAGGAGGCTCTGGGTGCAGGGACTTAAGGGGGGGGTGGGAGCACCTCCACGAGGGCTGTGGGAATTGGGGTAGGGGATATTTGGGGAGGTGAGGAGGAGGGTGAAGCTTAAAATGTCCCCTTAATACGGTGGTGTTTGGAGGGGCAGGGCTTGAGGGGGCACTTTTATAGTGGTGGGGTCATTTTGGGGGGTTAGGGATTAGAGGTTTGCTTTATGGAGGAATCAATGCATCAGGAGTCAGGGATCCCGGGGCAGGGACTTCGGGTCTGTTTTATAGAGGATGGGGGGCTGCCTCCAGGGCCGGGGGGCAGGGCTCCCCTTTACAAAGGATATTTGGGGAGGTGAGGAGGAGGGTGAAGCTTAAAATGTCCCCTTAATACGGTGGTGTTTGGAGGGGCAGGGCTTGAGGGGGCACTTTTATAGTGGTGGGGTCATTTTGGGGGGTTAGGGATTAGAGGTTTGCTTTATGGAGGAATCAATGCATCAGGAGTCAGGGATCCCGGGGCAGGGACTTCGGGTCTGTTTTATAGAGGATGGGGGGCTGCCTCCAGGGCCGGGGGGCAGGGCTCCCCTTTACAAAGGCAGAGCGGCCGGTGCGGGGCAGGGCTTGACGTGAGACGGGGCTTTAAGCCTCCCGTGTGAGGCCCGAGCCTCGAGGGATGGGGTTTTAAGGGGCGCTCTTTATGGGGCTGGGCCCAGGGTCCACTTTTATGCTGGCGGTGGGGGGTTGTCGTAGTAGGGTGCGTGTGCACCACCTGAGAGGGGCAGGACTTAGGGGGTGGGGCTGCATGGGGCGTGGTTGTGGGGTTCCCCAATATAAGGGCTCTCCGGTCCGCCCCCCCGCCCCGCGGGCCATGGCGGCTGCGGCGCTGCTGCTGGGCCTGCTGTCGCTGCTGCTGTCGCTGTCGCTGTCGCTGCTGTCGCGACTGTCGCGGCGTGGCGATGGGCGCGGCCCGCGCTGGGGCGTGCTGCACCTGCTGCACCCACAGGGGGCGCTGCACCTGAGCCGCCTGGCGCGGCGGCACGGGCCCGTGCTGCGCCTGCGCGCGGCGGGCCGCGGTGAGTGCGGGATCCCCGACCCCAGCCGAACCTGCCCGGAACCCCCGAACCCGACCCCAGCCCAACCGCCCGGGACCCCCGAACCCGACCCTGACCGAACTGCCCGGGACCCCCGAACCCGACCCTGACCGAACTGCCCGGGACCCCCGAACCCGACCCCACCCCAGCCGCCCGGGACCCCCGAACCCGACCCTGACCGAACTGCCCGGGACCCCCGAACCCGACCCCACCCCAGCCGCCCGGGACCCCCGAACCCGACACCAACCCAACCGCCCGGGACCCCACAGCCCCCCAAACCCCCCTCCCTGCTCCCCAGGGACTCTCCGAGCCCCCAACCCTGCCCTTTCCCCCTGCGGTGGGGACCTCTCCTCAAACCCCCCAAACCTTTCTTGGGGCCCTAATCCCCCGATGCTCCCCCCAAAATCCCACGCCAGGACTCCCCACTTGGTTTGGGATCTTCCCCAGTTTTGAGTACCCTCCAGCCCCTCCTCTTCCCTGCAGAGGTGCTGGTGCCGAGCTCGGTGGCGACCATCCGCGAGGCGCTGGTCCGGCACTGGGGGGACTGGCTGGGGCGCCCCCACAGCTATCTGGGTATGGCGGCGGGGGGGGCGGTTGGAGGGGTTCCTGTGGGGTTTGGGGAGTATCCTGTGTGCAGTGAAGCCCTTCGGGGGATTTGAAGGGAGTCACTGTGTGGTTTCTGGGGTTCTCTGTGGGGCTCGGGGGGCGTCTCTAAGGGTTTGGGGGGGCCCTGTGGGATTGCAAGTCCTTATGGGTTTTGAGGGCGTCCCTAGGAGATTGAAGGGGTTGTTACGGGATTGGGAGGGGGTCCCTATGGAGTTGGGGACATGGGTACTGGGGGGGGGGGGCAGTTCTGGAGGGGTGGGTTGTCTGTAGGGGCTAGGGCAGTTTCTAGAGGTCTCTGCCCCACCAGACACACCCTTCAGCCTCCAGGGTGGCATTAGGAGGGTCCTATGGAGGAAGCGGCTATGGGGTTGAAGGAGGCTTTATGAGGTAGTGGGGCCCTGTAGCACACCCCTGGTGTATTGGAGGTGGGTCCCTATAGGGGCTGGGGGGTTTCTGGGGGTCCCTGACTGCTCCTGCCCAACCCCAGGGTCGCTGGTGTCACGGGGGGGCCGGGACCTGGCACTGGGAGACCCCTGCCCTGGCTGGCGGCAGCAGCGGGGAGCAGTTCGGGGGGCACTGGCACGGGCTGGGGGGCGTCTCGGGCCCCTCCTTTGGCTGCAGGGCCGGGAGTTGTGTGAGGTGAGACCCTGAAACCGACTTCTGCCCAAAATGATCCTTCTGCAACCCCGACACCCCCAAAACTGATCCTCCCAGCATTGCAAAACAGATCCCCACACAATATTGACCAGCAAAACCCTGGCCCATGCACCCCAAAACTGATATCTTGAGCCCCACTCCCTTCACCCAAACCCCAGCCATGCACCTTAACCATGTCCCCTGCATCTGAAAACTGCCCCTCAAACCCTACTCCCTGCACTCATCCCCCAATCTCTGCATCCCAAACCTGATCCCCAAACCCTGCACCCGCATCACTGTCCCCCAAAACTTACCCACCCAAACCTCACCCTCTGCACCCCAAAAGGGCATTATCCCTGTGAGTCCCCATAACTCCCTCAGAGCTCTGCACTTCTCTTGTGCGACCCCCTAAACCAGCCTTGGAGTCCCCCTTTATTTGCTCTGGGGCTCTCTCTAACCTTCTCTTTCCCCCAGGAGCTGCGTTCGTATGGGGAGGCCCCCCTGGACCCCTTTGAGGTGTTCACCTTCCACACCTGCAGCACCATCGCACGCCTCCTCTTTGGGGAGCTGGTGAGGATCTGGCAGGGGGCCCAGGATGGAGACAGGGGTTTGGAGGAGGACCCCAGTTTTTATGGGGGCCCAGGGGTTTGGGGGGGACCCAGGAGTTTGTGGAGGGAACATCCAGCTGTTTGGGGGGACTGACCAATTTGTGTGTGGGTGGCAGGGGTTTGGGGGCACACAGGAATTTGAGGGGACTCGAATGTCTGAAATGATGTTCGGGGTGTTCTGGGGGATCCAGAGACAATTGAGTACTGGGCAGTACACAGGTGTGTTCTCCTCCAGGTGCCCCCTCCAGGGGAGCTCCGGGCCTTCTCACGCTGCCTGGGGGAGCTGCTGCAGGTCTGGGGGCACAGCAGTGTTCGGGTGCTGGACCTGCTGCCCCTGCTGCGGGTGAGCCTGGCAGCTCCTGGGGGTGGCTGTGGGGCTGTGGCCTTTTTGCTGCATGAGGGTCTATGGAGCCCAGAGCTATAGAGCCCTATGGGGGCAATAAGGGAATTGTGGAGGTCTACAGGGGGACTATGGGCCCTTGGGGGCCTGGGAAGGGCTGTGAGTCTCAGGGGGATTATATGGCCCATGGGAGAGATATGGGGCTGGTGGGATTATATGGGGTTGGGAGTGAGGTTATAGGATCTGTGTGGGACTGGAGAAGGGTATGGAGGGCTGACAGAGAGCTTATAGGGTCTATAGAGAGCTTGGGTGGTGTCTGTGGTACTGGGAAGGGACCCTATAACTCTAATGGGGCTGGACAGGGGTTGTAGTGTTTGTGTGGGGCTAGGGTGAGTGTTACAGGGTCTATATGGTGTTGGGGATCTCTGGGCCTGGGAGGGGCAGTTGTGGGGGCTGTATAGGGCTGAGGTGGGGTAAAGTGTCTCTATGGTGCTGAGGATGCCTATAGGACATTGGAGGGGTCTGTATGGCCCAGGGGAGCGGCCATAGGGTTTCTCTGGGGCTCAGGAGACTCAGGCAGCATCTCTGGGGGAGCGGGTGTCTCTCTGAGGTCAAAGGTTTCTTGGCGGTGGGGGTCCCCATGGAGTCCCTGTGCACAGGCCCTGCCCAACCCGGGACTGCGGAAGCTGCTGCAGCTTGTCCAGCACCGTGACATGTTTGTGGAGACCCAGATCCAGCGGCATCAGGTGGGGAGGCCCGGGGAGCTGGGAGGCAGCCCGAGGTCAGGAGCGGCGCAGGGGAAACCCAGGGCTTTGGAAACTACATGGGGGTCCGGAAGGACTCAGGTTCTGGGTGGAAACCAGGAGTTTGGGGGCTACCCAGGGGCTTGGGGGCACCCACATATTTTTGGGGAAACAGAGCTTTGGGGGGACCCAAGGGGATGGGAGGAGCCGGGGGTCTGGGAGGCTTGTAAGGCCTTGGGGAGGGCCAGGGGTTTAGGTGGACTTGGGGGTTTGGAAGAGACTCCCGTGTTTGGGGGCAGCTGGGGATCAGGAGAAACCCCCAACACGTGTCACCCCTTTGCCAGGCGTGCCCCTCCCCTCCCCCGGACTCAGTTCTGGGGGCACTGCTGGGGCGTAATCCTGGGGCACGGGAGGGCCCCCTGAGCCCCCCCCGGCTGCACATGGCGCTGGTGGACCTGTTCATTGGGGGCACCGAGACCACTGCGGCGGCGCTGGGCTGGGCTGTGGCCTTCCTGCTGCACCGCCCCGAGGTGAAACACATGTCCCTCCATGTCTTCCATGCAGCCCTGGGGGGGTCCTGTGTGTCCCCAGGGGTCCTGTGTCCCCCCCTACATCCTGTGTTCCATATGTCCCTCATGTTCCCTTCTCCATGGGTTTCCTGCTGCTCTGCCCCCAGATGATGTGGAGCACCCTCTGTCCCCTGTACAGTGCCAGGGCTCCATGTGTGTACTTGGGGGTCCCATATCCCCACCTGTGTCCTACATGTCCCCCACGTCCTCCTCCCCATGGCTGACACTGTGCCCTTGCACCACCCTGAGGTGCCCCATGGATCTCTCAGACATTTCAGAGCTGTGTCTGTGTCCCTATGTGGCTCCTTGGTTTGGGGTTTCCATGGAGAGGTGGTCCAGGGATAGAGGGTCCCAAGAGAGAGATCTGGGGGCTCAGGGGTGTCCCCAAGGAGGAGGGAGGAGCAAGTTTGAGGGGGGGGGGGGTTGGGTCTCAGGACAGGTCTGGGGAGGATCTGGGAGTTCAAGGGGGTTGCCAAGGGAGAGGGGCAGGCTTGAGGATGGTTTGGGGTCCCAGGGGCAGGTTGGTGAGTTTGGGGGGGTCTGGGGTTCTGGGGAGTCGCCCTGTCATCCCATTGCCACTGTGTGCCCCCTGGGATGCACCCCGTCCCCTGGTGCCCCATGGCAGACATGGCACACCTGTGCAGCTGCAGGCGCGGCTGCGGGCGGAGCTGCAGGGGGCACAGGGACCACCCGGGCCAGGGGACATGGGGCGCCTGCCCCTTCTTCAGGCCACCGTCAGCGAGACCCTGCGGCTGCGACCCCCTGCGCCCCTGGCGCTGCCCCACTGCGCCCTGCGCCACACCAGGTACCAGGGCAGGGAGGAGCCGCCACCGGCCAGCCTGGGTGAGGGGCAACCACCACAGAACAGGAAGGGTCTGCCTGGTATCATCAGTAGGGTCCAGGAGAACCCAGCAGAGCCCATTAGACCCCAGCAAGTCCCGCTAAGACCCATCAGATCCCAGCATGGCCCGGGTAAGACCTGAATATGCAGAATATTTACCAGTAGGGCCCAGTAGAAGTAGGGCCACAGTAGACTCAAATAGACCAGTACAGTCTGGTAAGTCCTTGTAGGACCCAGTAGGCTTCAACAGAGCCCAATAAATCCCAGTAAGACTCATTAGGTCCCAGTAGGCCCCAGTATAACCCCAGTACATTCCACTTGCCCCAGCAGGTTCTGGAATGACCCCAGTAGACCCTAACAGACACCCAGTAGATCCTAGAAGATTCCAGAATAGCCTCAGTAGGCCCCAGCAGAGCCCAGAAGATCCCAGCAGGAGTTCCCAATATATCCCAGTAAGTCCAAGGTAGTCCCACTAAACCCCAGTAGACATCCAGTAGCCCCCAGAAAAGCTCACGATGGGTCCAGCAGTTCCCAGTGAGCCCAGTAGACCCCAGTATGGCCCCAATAGACCTCAACAGATAGCCAGTAGATACCAGAGAGCTCCAGTAGGACTCCAGCAGATCCCAGTATGGCGCTAGCAGATCCCACCCAGTGTGCCAGTAGACCCCAAATAAATTCTAGTAGGTGTCAGTATGGCTCCAGTAGATTCCAGTATAGCATCAGTAAATTCCAGTAGGCACCTAATAGATCCCAGGAGACCCCAGAGAGCCCCAGTAGACTCCAACAGACACCCAGTAACTCCCAGCAGCACCTACCAGATCTCAGTATAGACCCTGTAGACCCAAACAGACATCCAGTCATACCCAGTGAGCCCCCAGAGAGCCTCAGTAGGTCTCAGTATGGCCCATGTAACTTGCAGTAGCCCCCAGCAGACCGCAGTCTATCTCCATGCACCTTGTCCCCTTCCAGTCTTGGGGGGCTCCCCGTGGCAGCCGGCACTGTCCTGATCCCCAACCTGCTGGCAGCCCAACAGGACCCTGACATCTGGCAGCACCCTGAGGTCTTCCTGCCCGGTATGTGGGTATGCCTGCACTCTGAGTGCCCCCCTGAACTCCTGGGTTTCCTCAAACATCAAACTGGGTTCCCCCAGCCATGGTGTTTTCCCTGATTCCTGGGTATCCTGGGAACACCTTTGTGTCATGAGTGTCCCCCCCCCGATACCTGAACCACCCCAACCCCACACCCCCTCCCCCAAACCTGGGGTTACCCCCCACCATCCCCATTAGTTCTCCCATATATCTGTGTACCCCCCTCAAAATCTGTTCCTCCCCTCTACCCCCCTGCCGAAACCCCTGAGACCCCCCTCAGGTGTCTGAACACTCCCCAAACATGTGAATCCCCTCTGTCATCCTGGGGTCTCCCCCGAGTCTTAGGCTCCCTCTGAGCCCGGTCACCCCAAACCCCCATGTTTCCCTTCTGAACCCCGAAGTCCAACCCCAGGCTCCCTCCAAACTTGTGGAGGTCCGCCCCTAAGTCCTGGGTCCCCCCATGGCGCCCGCTCCCCCCAAGCCTGTGGGTCCCCCCCCGGAACCCCCCGATCCTGCCGGTCCCCCCGCACCCCTCGGAGCTGACCCGCCGCCCCCCAGAGCGGTTCCTGGCGCCGGGCGCCCCCTCGCGGTCGCTGCTGCCGTTCGGCTGCGGGGCGCGATCGTGCCCGGGGGAGGGGCTGGCGCGGGCCGAGCTCTTCGTGTTCCTGGGGCTGATCCTGCGGGAATTCCGTCTGGAGCCGGGCCCGGAGGGACTGCCGGGGCTGAGGGGCTCGCCGGGCACGGTGCTGCGCTGCCCCTCCTTTCGCCTGCGTATGGTGCCCTGCCAGCCCCCGGGCTTACCCTGACCCTGGCCTGACTCCACTTGACCACTTTATTACTTTTCTGAACACACTGTGACTCACCTGAGGTTTTTTTGACCCTTCCTGAATACACCTGACTTCACCTGAGCCTGTGTGACACTGCCTGAACCTGGCTGACCGTGACCCCCTGACTGACCCCACCTGACCTCGGCCTCACCCCTGCCAACCCTATGCCTCACCTTGACACCGGCTATGACCCCAGCTGTGACCCTACCTAACCCCATCTGACTCTGCTTGAACCCTGCGTGACTCCATCCCAACTCACCTGACACCTGACCCCTGCGTGCCCCCATTCAAAACCAGATAGCTGGGTCTCTCCCGGATGCCTGAGTCAATGCAGTGTGGGAGGGCCCCATTTATCTCCTCCTAATAAAATTTGTGCTTTTGAACCCACAAGTCCCGGCTCTTCCTGGGACCCCCTAAACATCCGGAATGCCCGAAGCCCAGCCTTGCGCCCACCCTGACCGGCCACTCTTGGCACCCGCCACAGCCCTCGGACAGCATCAGAAGATAGCGGTCTGGCTGATTTGCACTTTCCCGCTCCGCAAAGCCCTCCCCGGAGAGGCTGCGGTCCGGGTTGGGCTCGCAGCCCTGCGAGATACGGCGGGTTTCTGCGGGGCGCTGCGTTCTGCTGATCTGACTGGCAACAGGCGACTCAAAGCATGAAGCGCTCTGATTGGCCGAGGCCTGGTGTGCCTGGCAACCGATTGGCTTAGAGCTGTTGGGGGCGGGAGGGGAGTAGAGCGCCGTCCCCGGAGCGAGGGCCTGGAGGAGCGGGCGCTGCAGGGTGGAGTACCCGCTCCGAACATAGCGGGGGCACTCAGGAGCACTCCCCCGACGCAAAAACCCGAGGGAGAGAACAGCGAGGAGGGGCAGGGAGGGAACGAGACCGTCCGCGCCCCTCGAGTCATGTGTCGAAATGGGGGCAACGGCAAAGGAGGGGTAGGCAAGGCAAGGGAACGGAAGGGTTGGTCGGTGAGGAAAGGCAAAGGAGGAAGAGGCAATTCAAGAGGGCACCAATACAAGGCAAGGCAAGCGTGGGTTAGGTAAGGCAAAAAAAGGAAGGGTACGAAACGCTATGCAAGGGAGGGTTAAACAAGGCAAAACAACAGAGGAGAAGGCAAGACGACAGAAGGGAGGGTTGGTAAAGGCAACACGAGGAAAGGGAGGGGCAGGCAAGGGGTCCAGGCAAGGCAAGGGGAGGCAGTGGAAGCCAAGATAATGGAAGGAAATTGAGAGGTAGGCCAGATAAGGCAGTACAAGGCAACGGAGGGGTTGTTACCTGAGCTATCCAGCTGCAGGATAAATGTTCAAAATAAACATTTGGACCCTCAAGGGAAGAGTCTGCAGGGTGCCGCCCCGGTCCCGGGGCCCCCCGCCCCGCGGGTGCCGCCCGCAGCTCCCGCTCCATCATCCCCACAGCCCCCGCGCTCCCCTCGCCCCGGTGACATAACTCAGGTTTCCCACAGGGTCCGCATGATTTGCGGAAAAAACTCCACAACTAGTAAAAGTCGTGAAGTGGGTATGTATCTTTATTCAGTGTCGGACGCATGCAGGATAACTCCTTAAAGAACATGCGCGCAATCCGAGAGTCCAAACTCCCCTTTTTCCCCCAGCCTATTGCATATGCATTAAGTTTTGCAATAGGTTCATGCATATTCATCGCATTACAATTAGTTAATGTCAGTCCTTGAGCAGAGAGCTCGCTGTTTGTCCGTTGTGTCCTGCAGCCTCAGTTTTGGCTTGCTTCTTATTTCAAGGTCCAAGGGGCCCCTCTTACCTTCCTCTAGCTTGGAAGCTCACATTCCTTTCACCTTGTTTGAGACAATTTTGAGAGCTACAGGCTTTTTTGAACACAGCAAATTTAACAGACTAAACAAGTTAAACAATTCAAAACAGCACATTCCACTTAAATCTGAAGTTGATTTCTAACCCAAGTTAATTCCTAACCTCATGTCTCATTTGACAGGAGATGAAGGATTTTTAGGGATTTTTTTTTAGGACTATTGAGGGTAATTTTAGGACTTTTTATGAGTAGGGTATCTTTAGGGCTTTTGAGGGAATTTTAAGGTATTTTTTGGGGTAGATTTTTTAGAATTTTAATGAGTTTTGGGGTAGAAGGAAAGGCAAGTCTGGCACCCCATTGTTTAAGGGGCAGACGAAGAGCTGTGTAGGGAAGGGAACACCCCACATGACCTTTTTTCACCTCTTCCCCCGCTCCAAGGTCTAGCAGCCCCCCACGCGACCAGCTGCTTTCAGAGGGTTACCCAGGCACACCTGCACAGGGAGCTGCTAGTCCACAGGGGCTAACGGGGGTATCCCAAGCATCCCTCTGGGAGCTATGGTTGAAGCATCCAGCAGGGACTAGGGAGCTGCTAGGCCAACCTGGGCATAGAGCATCACTTTGAGAAAATGCCAAGGGAAGAACCCTCTTGCCAAGGGGCAGCACCCGAGCAGGCTAGGCAGCATGTACTACTGATGTACTACTAAGTAATCACCAAGGAATAATTATATAAGTTAACAGCAAATTACCCAATTTAGCTAGATGTGTAACCTTAACACAAAGTTTTATGTTTTACCAGTTTTCTGTTCTTCTGCTCCAAGTAGTTGTTGCAAAAAAGAAAGCACTGTTACTTTTCTGAAGAGTTTTCCTCTATAACAAGACGTTTACTGCCCTTGAATCTGAGTCAGAGCTAAACAGCTGCAGCTGCTCTGAGGGCTTGGTGGGATTCGCCCCCTCCCTTTTCCTGGGTGCCATGGGAACGAGAGGCGGGCACTATCAGGGGTATATTAACCCCAGCCGTGGCTGAGGGGCTTCATTTCCTCTCTGGGATGTGCTGGGGTAAGAGCTCTCCTCTCATTTCAGTGAAGAGGCTTTTTCAGCCCATCTCAGCATGTTTTCAGCAGGTGTTTCTGGGCATCTAAAGCAATGGAGGCTTGGAAGAGACTGAAGAAAACAGCATGGAATACAGGGAGTATTTAAGTTAACAATTTCGGGTTTTGTGTTTAGGGGTGGTAAAGTGCATTTGCAAGTTCTGGTGTTGTTCTTGTTTTGTTTTTTATTATTTTTTAGGAGGAGTAGATCTTCTAGAGGCTCCCAGTTGTGTCAAGTATAACACTTTGTTCAGCAGATTCATCATGTTGTCACAAGAGGGATCTGCCCAGTGTCAAAGATGATGTTTGGGATTGAGGCTTCAGGTGAGTTAAGGGTTGTGACTAGGAGAGGGAGGGTGAGCAGGTATCCAGGTAGGAGTTATTGTGGGTGGGGGGAGATTTGAAGGCAGCAGGGTGAGAAAGGTTGTTGATTTGAGGACACATTTCCCCCCCCCCCACTCCCTCCCTCCCCCGCCAAGAGACTTCTCAGAAGCCTAGCAGAGGTTTTCACATGTCTTAAAGCACACAAGGTGATCCACTGCACTCACAGGAATGCCATTTAACTTTGCCTATCTCTAACCCGTGTGCCACCCCTAATGAAGGCCACAGCCTTGGAATCAGGATGAAGCTGGAGCCTGAGGGAGCCAGGCACACTCAGGAGAGGGCAAGTAGCTGCCTTGCTGGGATTTGGCCCACATAACTCTGGACTCATACTTTGGTTTTGGTTTTCTTTATTGTAGCTGACCAGAGGCTAACAGGTGATCATGGGGTCCTCCGAGGCAGACTCATTGCAGGTGCAACGTGGATCCACATCACCGATCATCCAAAAGATAAGTCAGGGGCCACGGCCTGGAGATGGGAGAGTAGCAGGTTGGGAATCCCTGGGACAGATTTAAAAATTGGCAGCGGGAAAAGCAATCTTGTCTGAGGGCCCCTCTTAGGACAGCTAAAGGGAGAGGCTCTACTTTTGATGGCAGCTTTCAGGCGGGCAGTGCAGAACAGCTCCGGTCTGTGTCGTTTTGTCTGGTGTGCCGTGTTCCCTAGTGTGTCTTTGGGGTCCCTTTTGCCTTCTCCCCTCGAGGCCCTCACCACAAGCATGATGTGTCGTGTTTCATGTCCCCCTGTTTGTCACATTCTGTGTCACGGGTGTCTGCAGGTATTTGTGCCAGAGCTGTTCTGCCCTGCTGCATGGCATGCTTCAGTAGGACAAACCATGGGGAGTTGGAATTTGTGATGTGGGCTGTACTTGGGCTCTAGATGCTTTTCCTAGAATGACATAAGGTGTTTGCAGCTTGTGAGTTATCCTGGTGGTGTTTGACATATGTTCTAACTTTCTTTCAGGTGCAGATGCATTCCATGTGTGGCAGAGGGTCAGGGTTAGGAGGTGCCGGGCCTTCTTAGGAGCGCGGTGAGTAGCAGAGTGGTGGGGTTTTGGCTGATGCGGTGCCACGATCAGGCACTGATGTTTGGTTCTCTTTAATCTAGCTGTCTGAGAGACACCAGCCCGGTGCCAGCAGGACCTTCCCAGCTGACGAGGTGGCCTTTCTATGCACCTGACAGGGACCGGCATCCCCAGATGTCTGAGAGATAAGTAGAGGGCTGTGACCCACAGAGGGGATGAAGGCATGGTGCTGGTTTGGGAATTACTGGGAGGGGTTTCTGAGTCCACTTTGGAGGTGGGGGGTGTTCATGAAGCGGCCCCTTAGGCCCCATAAAAGCCACGTCTCACTTTTGATCGCAGTGCTGAGGTGCGCAGGGCAGAGCAGTCCCGGTGTGTCTCGTGTCACTTGTCTATTGTGCATTATGTGTTGTTTGTGTATCCCATGTCTTTTACCTTAACCCTTTGAGGGGCCTGTCAGAAACCTTGGCATCATTGTTAGTATGTGTGATCTCTGCATTCCTTGGCCTGGCACCCAGGCCACAGAACTTTTGACTCGGGAGCTCAGGCAGGCATCAGACTCTCTTTTCTCTTTGGAAGCATCCAGTCAGGTGTCTTGCCAGGTCTTGTTCGGAGCTGTAGGGACAGCTGTGCCTCACCTGGATCCATTTTGGTGGATTAGGACTTGTAAGAATGTGAGGTTAAGGAGAGGATTCTGACTGCAGGATTCCTAGGCATCAATCTTTGCAGTTCTTGGCAGAGATCATTCAGTTACCATCTTCTTCCTCCAGGGTTCTCTGAGCCTCATCAGCTCACCATCGGTCTCAGCTCGGTCATCTCCTTTTGCATTCTCTCAGTACTTGCAGCCATTTTCCTTGCCAAGAGATTTCTGTCTGTATCTTGTGCCCATTGTCTGTCCTGTCCTGTCTGTCCTGTGTCACGGGTGTCAGCACACATTTGTGCCGGAGCTGCTCTGCCCTGCCACATAGCCAGCTGCAATAGGGGAAGTCCTGGGGACTTGGAATGTGTAATGTGGGGTGTAATTGAACTCTAGATGGGATTTGTAGAGGGACACAGGATATCTGGAGCTCTTAAGTTATCCTGCAGCAGTTTGACTCTTGTCCTAACATTTTCTTGAGATTGAGATGGATTAAATCTGTGCCAGAGGGCCCCATCCCGTTGAGGGGATTGCCCTGAGCAGGTGAGGCCCCATTTGTCTCTGCAGCAGAAGTGTGTATGGTGACTGTGTTACAGCACTGTTCTTTGTCTTTGTTTTTAGGAAATAAATCTGGATACCAGCAGCCAAGGTGAGCAGCGGAGAGAAGTGGTTGTTCTTGCTCAGCTCTCAAGTACAACAATTTTTCTGTAGATTCATCATGTCACAAGAGGGATCTGCCCAGTGTCAAGGATGATGTTTGGGATTGAGGCTTCAGGTGAGTTGAGGATTGTGACTGGGAGAGGGAGGGTGAGCAGGTATCCAGTTCAGAGTTTTTCGGGTCAGGGGGGTTTGTAGGCAGCAGGGTGAGAAAGGGTGTTTATTTGACACCCCCCCCCCCCCCCACCCCACAAGGCTGTTCAGAAGGCTAGCAGAGGCATTCCCATGTCTTACAGCACTCACAGGAATGCCATTTAACTTTGCCTATCTCTAACCTGTGTGCCACTCCTAATGAAGGCCACAGCCTTGGAATCAGGATGAAGCTGGAGCCTGAAGGAGCCGGGCACACTCAGGAGAGGGCAAGTAGCTGCCTTGCTGGGATTTGGCCCACATAACTCTGAACTCATACTTTGGTTTTGGTTTTCTTTATTGTAGCTGACCAGAGGCTAACAGGTGATCATGGGGCCCTCCGAGGCAGACTCATTGCAGGTGCAACGTGGATCCACATCACCGATCATCCAAAAGATAAGTCAGGGGCCACGGCCTGGAGATGGGAGAGTAGCAGGTTGGGAATCCCTGGGACAGATTTAAAAATTGGCAGCGGGAAAAGCAGTCTTGTCTGAGGGCCCCTTTTAGGACAGCTAAAGGGAGAGGCTCTACTTTTGATGGCAGCTTTCAGGCGGGCAGTGCAGAACAGCTCCGGTCTGTGTCGTTTTGTCTGGTGTGCCGTGTTCCCTAGTGTGTCTTTGGGGTCCCTTTTGCCTTCTCCCCTCGAGGCCCTCACCACAAGCATGATGTGTCGTGTTTCACGTCCCCCTGTTTGTCACGTTCTGTGTCACGGTGTTTGCGGGTATTTGTGCCAGAGCTGTTCTGCCCTGCTGCATGGTGTGCTGCAGGACAAACCATGGGGAGTTGAAATTTGTAATGTGGGCTGTACTTGGGCTCTAGATGCTCTTCCTAGATTGACATAAGGTGTTTGCAGCTTGTGAGTTATCCTGGTGGTGTTTGACATATGTTCTAACTTTCTTTCAGGTGCAGATGCATTCCAGGTGTGGCAGAGGGTCAGGGTTAGGAGGTGCCGGGCCTTCTTAGGAGCGCGGTGAGTAGCAGAGTGGTGGGGTTTTGGCCGATGCGGTGCCACGATCAGGCACTGATGTTTGGTTCTCTTTAATCTAGCTGTCTGAGAGACACCAGCCCGGTGCCAGCAGGACCTTCCCAGGTGACGAGGTGGCCTTTCTATGCACCTGACAGGGACCAGCATCCCCAGATGTCTGAGAGATAAGTAGAGGGCTGTGACCCACAGAGGGGATGAAGGCATGGTGCTGGTTTGGGAATTACTGGGAGGGGTTTTTGAGTCCGATTTGGAGGAGGGGGTGTTCATGAAGCGGCCCCTTAGGCCCCATAAAAGCCACGTCTCACTTTTGATCACAGTGCTGCGGTGCGCAGCAGGGCAGAGCAGTCCTGGTGTGTCTCGTGTCACTTGTCTGTGGTGCATTATGTGTTGTTTGTGTATTCCATGTCTTTTACCTTTGAGGGGCCTGTCAGAAACCCTGGCATCATTGTTAGCATCTGTGATCTCTGCATTCCTTGGCCTGGCACCCAGGCCATAGAGGCGATTCTGATACCTGTCTGAGCTCCCTGGTGAAAAGATCTCTCTCTTTGGAAGCATCCAGTCAGATGTCTTGTCAGGTCTTGTTCTGAGCTGTATGGACAGCTCTGCCCCACCTGGATCCATTATGGTGGATTAGGACTTGTAAGAATGTGAGGGTAGGTAGAGGCTTCTGACTGTAGGATTCCTAGGCATCCATCTTTGCAGTTCTTGGCAGAGATCATTCAGTTACCATCTTCTTCCTCCAGGGTTCTCTGAGCCTCATCAGCTCACCATCGGTCTCAGCTCGGTCATCTCCTTTTGCATTCTCTCAGTACTTGCAGCCATTTTCCTTGCCAAGAGATTTCTGTTCCTGTTGTGTCCCCATTGTCTGTCCTGTCCTGTCTGTCCTGTGTCACGGGTGTCAGCACACATTTGTGCCGGGGCTGCTCTGCCCTGCCACATAGCCAGCTGCAATAGTAGAAGTCCTGGGGACTTGGAATGTGTAATGTGGGGTGTAGTTGGACTCTAGATGGGATTTGTAGAGGGACACAGGATATCTGGAGCTCTTAAGTTATCCTGCAACAGTTTGACTCTTGTCCTAACTTTTTATTCAGATGGATTAAATCTGTGCCAGAGGGCCCCATCCCGGGTGAGGGGATTGCCCTGAGCAGGTGAGGCCCCATTTGTCTCTGCAGCAGAAGGGTGTATGGTGACTGTGTTACAGCACTGTTCTTTGTCTTTGTTTTTAGGAAATAAATCTGGATACCAGCAGCCAAGGTGAGCAGCGGAGAGAAGTGGTTGTTCTTGCTCGGCTCTCAAGCACAACAATTTTTCTGTAGATTCATCATGTCACAAGAGAGATCTTCCCAGTGTCAAGGATGATGTTTGAGATTGAGGCTTCAGGTGAGTTGAGGATTGTGACTGGGAGAGGGAGGGTGATCAGGTATCCAGTTTAGGAGTTCTTGGGAGGGGGTTTGCAGGCAGCAGGGTGAGTAAGGGTGTTTATTTGTTTATTTGAGGGCCCCCCCACACAAGGCTGTTCAGAAGCCTAGCAGAGGCATTGCCATGTCTTACAGCACACAAGGTCACCCGCTGCACTCACAGGAATGCCATTTAACTTTGCCTTTCTCTTACCCAGGTGCCACTCCTAATGAAGGCCCCAGCCTTGGAATCAGGATGAAGCTGGAGCCTGAGGGAGCCAGGCACGCTCAGGAAAGGGCAAGTAGCTGACTGGCTGGGATTTAGCCCACATAACTCTGGACTCACACTTTGGTTATGGTTTTCTTTATTGTAGCTGACCAAGAGGCTCCTAGGCGCTCATGAGGCCCTCCGAGGCAGACTCATTTCAGGTGCAACGTGGATCCACATCACCGATCATCCAAAAGATAAGTTTGGGACCATGGCCTGGAGATGAGAGAATAGTGGGTTGGGAGTTCTTGGGGCAGATTTAGAAATTAGCAAAGGGAAAAGCATTCTTTTGCAAGGGCCTCTTAGGACAGCTAAAGGGAGAGGCTCTACTTTTGATGGCAGCTTTCAGGCGGGCAGTGCAGAACAGTTCCGGTCTGTGTTGTGTTGTCCGGTGTGCCGTGTTCCCTAGTGTGTCTTTGGGGTCCCTTTTGCCTTTTCCCCTCGAGGCCCTCACCGCAAGCATGATGTGTCGTGTTTCTTGTCCCCCTGTTTGTCACATTCTGTGTCACGGGTGTGTGCACACGTTTGTGCCGGAGCTGTTCTGCCCTGCCGCATGGCCTGCTGCAATAGGACAAGTCCCAGAGGCTTGATGTTTATGGGGTATTTCCAGACTCTAGATGATATTCCTAGATAGACACAAGATGTTTGGAGCTGTGAAGTTATCCTGCAGCCCTTTGACTTTTGTCCTCACTTTCAGATGCAGAGGGTAAAATCCAGGGCAAAATCCATCCCCCCATCCTGGGGGAGGAGGTTCCCCTGAGCAGGTCAGTCACTGTTTGTCTCTGCAGGGGGAGTGTAAAGTGTGACTCTGTTACAGCACTGTTCTTTTTCTTTTTAGGAAGTAAAGCTGGATATCAGCAGTCAAGGTAAGATGGGCAAGGTTAGCATTGAGTAGCTTACAGAAGCAGTTGTTATTGCTCAAGTCTCACTTTCTGGTGCAACTCTAAGCATCTATTCCTGTTTCTGCACTTTAGGCAATCCACTCAGAGCATGCCAAGCCCCACTCACCCACTGGCCGATGCACCAGGTTTGCTGCTCTCCTGAGCCCTGCAGAAGTATCACAGCACTCTGTGATGAAGCCTCTGCCTTTTCTATTTAAAGGTGTCAACAGGGTGGCCTTCAGCAACGGCTGAGGAGTTGCGGTGAGTCAGGGAAGTAGGGAGGAGGAGCGAGGGTCCACTCAGGTTTCAGCAATGCCATATCACCTCCTCTCCTCTTATCCCAGGCCTACCCTGCGACAACGGTGTCAGCCTCTGAGTGAGGCCGAAGCATACGGCCCCAGGAGCTGGGCATTCTTAGGAGAATGGTGAGTAGCAGAATTGTTGGGTTTTGGCCAGTATACTGCTGAGATCATGCATTGATATTTGGTTTTCTTTAATGTAGCTGGCTAAGAAACAACAGGAGGTAGTTGAACAACAGTGCCAGCAGGAACTTCCGACATGTAGAGGCCACCATCTTTTTACATGACATGGACCTGCATCCTGAGATGTCTGAGAGATATGTAGAGGGCTAAGTCCCACAGAGGGGATGAAAGCAGGGTGCTGGTTTGGGAATTACTGGGAGGGGTTTCTGAGTCTGCTTTGGAGGTGGGGGGTGTTCGTGAAGTGGCCCCTTAGGCCCCATAAAAGCAAAGTCTCACTTTTGGTCACAGTGCTGAGGTGTGCAGCAGGGCAGAGCAGTCCCGCTGTGTCTCATGTCACTTGTCTTTTGTGTATTTTGTGTTGTTTGGGTATCTCATGTCTTTTACCTTAGGCCTTTGAGGGGCCTGTCAGAAACCCTGGCATCATTGTTAGCATCTGCGATCTCTGCATTCCTTGGCCTGGCACCAAGGCCATAGATGCGATTCTGATACCTGTCTGAGCTCCCCAGTCAAAAGTTCTCTCTTTGGAAGCATCCAGTCAGATGTCTTGTCAGGTCTTGTTCTGAGCTGTATGGATAACCATGCCCCACAATGATCTGTTATAGCAGATTAGGACTTGTACGAATGTGAGGGTAGGTAGAGGCTTCTGACAGTAGGATTCCTAGGCATCCATCTTTGCAGTTCTTGGAAGAGATCATTCGGTTAACATCTTCTTCCTCCAGGGTTCTCTGAGCCTCATCAGCTCACCATCGGTCTCAGCTCGGTCATCTCCTTTTGCATTCTCTCAGTCCTTGCAGCCATTTTCCTTGCCAAGAGATTTCTCTCTGTGTCTTGGGCCCTTTGTTTGTCACGTCCTGTCCTGTGTCACGGGTGTCTGCACACATTTGGGACGGGGCTGCTCTGCCCTGCCGCATAGCCAGCTGCAATAGGGGAAGTCCTGGGGACTTGGAATGTGTAATGTGGGGTGTACTTGGACTCTAGATGGGATTTGTAGATGGACACATCATATCTGGAGCTCATCAGTTATCCTGCAACAGTGTGACTCTTGTCCTAACTTTTTTCAGATTCAGATGGATTAAATCTGTGCCAGAGAGCCCCATCCCAGGTGAGGGGATTGCCCTGAGCAGGTGAGGCCCCATTTGTCTCTGCAGCAGAAGTGTGTATGGTGACTGTGTTACAGCACTGTTCTTTGTCTTTCCTTTTAGGAAGTAAATCTGGATGCCAGCAGCCAAGGTGAACAGCGGAGAGAAGTGATTGTTATTGTTCAGCTCTCAAGCACAACAATTTTTCAGCAGATTCATCGTGTCACAAGAGGCATCTGCCCATTGTCAAGGATGATGTTTGAGATTGAGGCTTCAGGTGAGTTGAGGATTGTGAGTAGGAGAGGGAGGGTGAGCAGGTATCCAGTTAGGCATTATTGTGGTCAGGGGGGTTTGCAGGCAGCAGGTTGAGAAAGGGTGTTTATTTGAGGCATCCCCCACACAAGGCTTCTCAGAAGCGTAGCAGAGGCATTCCCATGTCTTACAGCACACAAGGTGATCCACTGCACTCACAGGAATGCCATTTAACTTTGCCTTTCTCTTACCCAGGTGCCACCCCTAATAAAGGCCACAGCCTTGGAATCAGGATGAAGCTGGAGCCTGAAGGAGCCAGGCACGCTCAGGAAAGGGCAAGTAGCTGCCTTGCTGGGATTTGGCCCACATAACTCTGGGCTCACACTTTGGTTTTGGTTTTCTTTATTGTAGCTGACCAAGAGGCTCACAGGCCATCACGGGGCCCTCCGAGGCAGAGTCATTTCAGGTGCAACGTGGATTCCCATCACCGATCATCCAAAAGATAAGTCGGGGGCCTTGGCATGGAGATGAGTGAATATTGGGTTGGGAGTTCTTGGGGCAGATTTAAAAATTGGCAGCAAGAAAAGCAGTCTTCTCCAAGGCACTCTTAGGACAGCTAAAGGGAGAGGCTCTACTTTTGATGGCAGCTTTCAGGCGGGCAGTGCAGAACAGCTCCGGTCTGTGTTGTGTTGTCCGGTGTGCCGTGTTCCCTAGTGTGTCTTTGGGGTCCCTTTTGCCTTCTCCCCTCGAGACCCTCACCACAAGCATGATGTGTCGTGTTTCATGTCCCCCCTCTTTGTCACATTCTGTGTCACGGGTGTGTGCACAAATTTGTGCCGGAGCTGTTCTGCCCTGCCGCATGGCCTGCTGCAATAGGAGAAACCATGGGGCGTTGGAGTTTGTAATGTGGGCTGTACTTGGGCTCTAGATGCTATTCCTAGATTGACATAAGGTGTTTTTAGCTTGTGAGTTACCCTGGTGGTGTTTGACATATGTTCTAACTTTCTTTCAGGCGCAGATGTATTGCATCCATGGCAGAGGGTCAGGGTTAGGAGGTGCTGGGCCTTCTTAGGAGCGCGGTGAGTAGCAGAGTGCTGGGGTTTTGGCCTATGCGGTGCCAAGATCAGGCACTGATGTTTGGTTCTCTTTAATCTAGCTGTCTAAGAGACACTAGCCCGGTGCCAGCAGGACCTTCCCAGCTGACGAGGTGGCCTTTCTTTGCACCTGACAGGGACCGGCATCCCCAGATGTCTGAGAGATAAGTAGAGGGCTGTGACCCACAGAGGGGATGAAGGCATGGTGCTGGTTTGGGAATTACTGGGAGGGGTTTTTGAGTCCAATTGGGAGGTGGGGGGTGTTCATGAAGTGGCCCCTTAGGCCCCATAAAAGCCAAGTCTCACTTTTGATCACAGTGCTGAGGTGCGCAGGGCAGAGCAGTCCCGGTGTGTCTCGTGTCACTTGTCTATTGTGCATTATGTGTTGTTTGTGTATGCCATATCTTTATCTTAGGGGGGCCTATCAGAAACCCTGGCATCATTGTTAGCCTCTGTGATCTCTGCATTCCTTGGCCAGGTGCCCAGGCCGCAGAACTTTTGACTCTGGAGCTCAGACATGCATCAGACTCTCTTCTCTCTTTGGAAGCATCCAGTCAGGTGTCTTTTCAGGTCTTGTTCTGAGCTGTATGGACTGCTATGCCCCACCTGGATCCATTATGGTGGATTAAGACTTGTAATATTACGAGGTTAGGTAGAGAGTTTTGACTGTAGGATTCCTAGGCATTCATCTTTGCTGTTCTTGGAATAAATCATTCAGTTAGCATCTTCTTCCTCCAGCGTTCTCTGAGCCTCATCAGCTCACCATCGGTCTCAGCTCACTCATCATCTTTTGCATTCTCTCAGTCCTTGCAGCCATTTTCCTTGCCAAGAGATTGCTGTTCCTGTTGTGTCCCCGTTGTCTGTCCTGTCCTGCCTGTCCTGTGTCACGGGTGTCAGCACACATATGTGCTGGAGCTGCTCTGCCCTGCTGCATAGCCTGGTGCGATAGGAGAAGTCCCAGGGACTTGGAATTTCTCATGTGGGTGTAGTTGGACTCTAGATGGGATTTGTAGATGGACACATCATATCTGGAGCTCTTCAGTTATCCTGCAGCAGTTTGACTCTTGTCCTAACTTTTTTTTCAGATTCAGATGGATTAAATCTGTGCCAGAGGGCCCATCCCAGGTGTGGGGATTCTCCCAAGCAGGTGAGGCCCCATTTGCCTCTGCAGCAGACTCTGGTACACCTCCCAATTGACTCTCTTACACCTCTGTTCTTTGTCTTTCTTTTTAGGAAATAAATCTGGATTCCAGCAGCCAAGGTGGGCAGCGGAGAGAAGTGGTTGTTATTGCTCAGCTCTCAAGCACAACAATTTCTCAGCAGATTCATCATGTCCCAAGAGGGATCTGCCCAGTGTCAAGGATGATGTTTGAGATTGAGGCTTCAGGTGAGTTGAGGATTGTGACTGGGAGAGGGAGGGTGATCAGGTATCCAGTTTAGGAGTTCTTGGGAGGGGGTTTGCAGGCAGCAGGGTGAGTAAGGGTGTTTATTTGTTTATTTGAGGGCCCCCCCACACAAGGCTGTTCAGAAGCGTAGCAGAGGCATTGCCATGTCTTAGAGCACACAAGGTCATCCAGTGCACTCACAGGAATGCCATTTAACTTTGCCTTTCTCTAACCCAGGTGCCACTCCTAAGGAAGGCCCCAGCCTTGGAATCAGGATGAAGCTGGAGCCTGAAGGAGCCAGACACACTCAGGAAAGGGCAAGTAGCTGCCTTGCTGGGATTTGGCCCACATAACTCTGGACTCACACTTTGGTTTTGGTTTTCTTTATTGCAGCTGACCGAGAGGCTCCTAGGCGCTCACGAGGCCCTCCGAGGCAGACTCATTTCAGGTGCAGTGTGGATTCCCCTCACCGATCATCCAAAAGATAAGTCGGGGGCCACGGCCTGGAGATGACAGATTTAAAAATGAGCAGAGGGGAAAGCAATCTTCTCCAAGGGCCTCTGAGGACAGCTGAAGGGAGAGGCTCTGCTTTTGATGGCAGCTTTCAGGCGGGCAGTGCAGAACAGCTCCGGTGTGTGTCGTTTTGTCCGGTGTGCCGTGTTACCTAGTGTGTCTTTGGGGTCCCTTTTGCCTTTTCCCTTCGAGGCCCTCACCACAAGCATGATGTGTCGTGTTTCATGTCCCTCTGTTTGTCACGTTCTGTGTCACGGGTGTGTGCTCACATTTGTGCCGGAGCTGTTCTGCCCTGCCGCATGGCGTGCTTCAGTAGGACAAACCATGGGGAGTTGGACTTTGTGATGTGGGCTGTACTTGGGCTCTAGATGCTCTTCCTAGATTGACATAGGGCGTTTGAAGCTTGTGAGTTATTGTGGAGGTGTTTGACATATGTTCTAACTTTCTTTCAGGTGTGCATGCAGAGGGTCAGGGTTAGGCGGTGCTGGGCCTCCTTAGGAGCGCGGTGAGTAGCAGAGTGGTGGGGTTTTGGCCGATGCGGTGCCAAGGTCAGGCACTGATGTTTGGTTCTCTTTAATCTAGCTGCCTGAGAGACACCAGCCTGGTGCCAGAAGGACCTTCCCAGGTGACGAGGTGGCCTTCCTTCACACCTGACAGGGACCAGCATCCCCAGATGTCTGAGAGATAAGTAGAGGGCTGTGACCCACAGAGGGGATGAACGTGGGGTGCTGGGTCAGGACTCCCTGAGGTGGGGGTCTGAGTTGGCTCTGGCAATGAGGGTAGCCAAGATGTTGCCCCTTAGGCCCCATAAAAGCAAAGTCTCCCTTTTGGTCACAGTGCTGAGGTGCGCAGCAGGGCAGAGCAGTCCCGGTGTGTCTCGTGTCACTTGTGTTTTGTGTACTGTGTGTTGTCTGGGTATCTCATGTCTCTTATCTTAGCCCTGTGAGGGGCCTCTCAGAAACCTTTCCTAGCATCCGTGATCTCAGCGTTCCTCGCCCTGGCACCCATGCCATAGAACTTTTGACTGGGGAGCTCACACAGGCATCAGAAATGCATCTCTCTTTAGAAGCGTCCAGTCAGATGTCTTGCCAGGTCTTGTTCTGAGCTGTACGGACAGCCATGCTGCGCAATGATCCATTATAGCAGACTGGGACTTGTAAGGATGTGAGGTTAGGGAGAGGATTCTGACTGTAGAGGAGAGGATTCTGCATCTTCTTCCTCCAGGGTTCTCTGAGCCTCATCAGCTTGCCATCATCTTCAACTCTTCTTCTTTTGCCTTCTCTCAGTCCTTGCAGCCATTTTCCTTGCTAAGAGATTGCTGTTCCTGTTGTGTCCCCAGTGTTTGTCATGTCTTGTCTGTCCTGTGTCATGGGTGTCTGCACACATTTGGGACGGGGCTGCTCTGCCCTGCTGCACAGCCTGGTGCAATAGGAGAAGTCTCAGGGACTTGGAATTTGTCATGTGGGGTGTAGTTGGACTCTAGATGGGATTTGTAGATGGACACATCATATCTGGAGCTCTTAAATTATCCTGCCACATTTTGATTCTTGTCCTAACTTTCTTTTCAGATTCAGATGGATTAAATCTGTGCCAGAGGGCCCCATCCCGGTTGAGGGGATTGCCCCGAGCAGGTGAGGCCCCATTTGTCTCTGCAGCAGAAGTGTGTATGGTGACTGTGTTACAGCACTCTTCTTTGTCTTTCTTTTTAGGAAGTCAATCTGGATGCCAGCAGCCAAGGTGAGCAGTGGAGAGAAGTGGTTGTTATTGCTCAGCTCTCAAGCACAACAATTTTTCAGCAGATTCATCATGTCACAAGAGGGATCTTCCCAGTGTCAAGGATGATGTTTGAGATTGAGGCTTCAGGTGAGTTGATGATTGTGACTGGGAGAGGGAGGGTGATCAGGTATCCAGTTTAGAAGTTCTTGGGAGGGGTTTTGAAGGCAGCAGGGTGAGAAAGGGTGTTTATTTGAGGGCCCCCCCACACAAGGCTGTTCAGAAGCCTAGCAGAGGCATTGCCATGTCTTAGAGCACACAAGGTCATCCAGTGCACTCACAGGAATGCCATTTAACTTTGCCTTTCTCTAACCCAGGTGCCACTCCTAATGAAGGCCCCAGCCTTGGAATCAGGATGAAGCTGGAGCCTGAGGGAGCCAGGCACACTCAGGAAAGGGCAAGTAGCTGACTTGCAGGGATTTGGCCCACATAACTCTGGACTCACACTTTGGTTTTGGTTTTCTTTATTGTAGCTGACCAAGAGGCTCCTAGGCGCTCATGAGGCCCTCCGAGGCAGACTCATTTCAGGTGCAACGTGGATCCACATCACCAATCATCCAAAAGATAATTCGGGCGCCACGGCCTGGAGATGGTGGAGTAGCAGGTTGGGAGTTCTTGGCGCAGATTCAAAAATGAGCAGAGGGGAAAGCAATCTTCTCCATGGGCCTCTTAGGACAGCAAAAGGAAGAGGCTCTACTTTTGATGGCAGCTTTCAGGCGGGCAGTGCAGAACAGCTCTGGTCTGTGTCGTGTTGTCCGGTGTGCCGTGTTCCCTAGTGTGTCTTTGGGGTCCCTTTTGCCTTCCCACCTCAATCCCCTCACCACAAGCATGATGTGTCGTGTTTCTTGTCCCCCTGTTTGTCACGTTCTGTGTCACGGGTGTGTGCACACGTTTGTGCTGGAGCTGTTCTGCCCTGCCGCATGGCCTGCTGCCGTAGTACAAATTCCAGAAGTAAAAATCTTGACGCAGAAATATTTAATCAAATATAAAAAAAAATGAAAAAAAGATATAAAAAATATGAAAAACTACTTGCATCAGATCTAATATAGAATATAAATTTAGTTTTAATACGACATTGGTAAAGATAAATGTGTAAGTAAGCAATATACATTAATATACATTATAAATACGAATATGAGTATAAAAATTGAACATTAGGATAAAACCTATTTAAATTTTGTTTAAAATAAAGGGTTGGGGTTTTTTTTATTCTTCTTGTGTTAGAGGCAGGGTTTTTATTTTAAATAATATGAATGTAGATATTATTGTCATATATTTCTAAATATCGAGATATACAAACAAGATATGAATATATATAAACACAAAATACAAAGAAACACAAATAATAGGAAGAGATGTAATGAAGAATACAAATAACAGTATACATAAGTATACATTTTAAATGTACATGTGAATATGAACCTGAAAAATAGAATTTTAAAAAATATTTAAATACACTTTAGAAAAAAGGGGTTCTTTTTGGCTTTAATTTGGATGGAGGTAAAGGTTTTATTTTAAATCATCCAAGTGTTACAGAAGTAAAAATCGTAACAGAAATATATACTTACTATGTAAAAATATGTATAAAAATACAGAAATAAATTTAAGTTTTAGGGATATATGCAATATGGAATAGAAATGTATTTATAAAAAGAAATGTATAAATGGACAGTGTACATCAATATACATTGTAAATAGAAATGTGAATATTAATATGAAAAAATACTTTAAAAAAATTTAAATATTTTTAAAATAAATTGGTGTCTTTTTTTTTTTTTTTGTGTAGTGTTTTGTTTTGTCTTTTATCCTATTAGCTTCGCTGCCCGCAGCCCTGAGGCGTGCTGCGCCCCTGGCTGGGGTGGGCGGCAGTGCTGCCGCCTTGTGGGCAGAGCGCGGTACTGCAGCCCTGCAGCGAGAGTCCGCCACCTTGGGAGTGGCGCGTGGCTGATGTTGCGGAGTTTTGGTTGACCTTCTCAAGATGGCGGCGAAAAGGGCGGGGAAGTGGAGGACCGGGTGGGTGTAACTGGACTGCCTGCATGGAATACCGACGTCATGGCGGCCCCGACGGATTTTTCTGTGGCGTTTCATGTGTACTCGAGAACTCCTGAGGGAGCCGAGCCGGGCTGGATTGTTCCGAAGAGCCGAGTGTGGCCGAAAACAGCCGAGTTTCACCAAAGAGCCGAGTGTGGCCGAAAACAGCCGAGTTTCACCAAAGAGCCGAGTGTGGCCCAAAACAGCCGAGTTTCACCAAAGAGCCGAGTGTGGCCCAAAACAGCCGAGTTTCACCAAAGAGCCGAGTGCGGCCGAAAATAGCGGAGTTTACATCAGGAGCCGATGATAGCCGACTGGAACCGATAGCCGAGTGTAGCCGACTTGAGCCGCATTTAGACAATGTGCCGAATACGACCGAGTTTAGCCGAAGAGCCGAACTTAAACGAGGTTAGACGAAGAGCTGAACCAAGCCGAATTCAAGCCGAGTTTAATTAAACAGAACCGAACGATGCCGCAGCGCTCTGCCTGCAGTGTGCCTGTGCAGACGGCAGGGGCCGCTGTATAAAGTATAAAATATCAACTATCTATAAGAGGGAATAAAAGCTCTATGTCATGTGCAGCAGTAGAAAATTTCAGGCTCCCAGGGAATAAATCGTTTTCTTTAAATCATTTTCGTTTTGGAGTTTTTTTTTACTCCCAGGTAGCCTGAAAGTTACTACTGCTGCTTTTTTATTCTAAAGCTAGAAAGGAAAACCAAGATTAGAAAGGCAGGGAAAGGAAGAAAGAAGGAAGGACAGGAAGAAGGGGAGGAAGGAAGGAAAACAGACAAAAAAACCCAAAATCCAGGAGGGCAAGGAGAAACCTAGGGGAAAAAAAAAAAAAAAAAAAAGAAAAAGGAAAAGAAAACAAAACAAAACAAAAAAAAACGCACAGAAAAAAACCTCGGGCTGGGCGAGAAACCCCCCCCACTCCTCAAAAAATCCAAGATGGGCAAGAAAAGTCCCAGAAAAAAACACAGAAAAAAACGCCAAGATGGGCGAAAAAAAACTGTCGTAAAGACGGCCGTAAAGCGCGACTGTCGTAAAAGGTGCCGTAAAGCGCGACTGTCGCAAAAGATGCCGTAAAGCGCGACTGTCGTGAAGACGGCCGTAAAGCGCGACTGTCGTAAAGACTGCCGTAAAGCGCGACTGTCGTGAAAGGTGCCGTAAAGCGCGACTGTCGTAAAAGGTACCGTAAAGCGCGACTGTCGTGAAGACTGCCGTAAAGCGCGACTGTCGTAAAAGGTGCCGTAAAGCGCGACTGTCGTAAAGAGTGCCGTAAAGCGCGACTGTCGTAAAAGGTGTCGTAAAGCGTGACTGTCGTAAAAGGTGCCGTAAAGCGCGACTGTCGTAAAAGCTGTCGTAAAGCGCGACTGTCGTAAAGAGTGCCGTAAAGCGCGACTGTCGTAAAAGGTGCCGTAAAGCACGACTGTCGTAAAGACTGCCGTAAAGCGCGACTGTCGTAAAAGGTGTCGTAAAGCGCGACTGTCGTAAAAGGTGCCGTAAAGCGCGACTGTCGTAAAGACTGCCGTAAAGCGCGACTGTCGTAAAAGGTGCCGTAAAGCGCGACTGTCGTAAAAGGTGCCGTAAAGCGCGACTGTCGTAAAAGGTGCCGTAAAGCACGACTGTCGTAAAAGGTGCCGTAAAGCGCGACTGTCGTAAAAGCTGCCGTAAAGCATGACTGTCGTAAAGACTGCCGTAAAGCGCGACTGTCGTAAACGGTGTCGTAAAGCGCGACTGTCGTAAAAGGTGCCGTAAAGCGCGACTGTCGTAAAATGTGTCGTAAAGCGCGACTGTCGTAAAAGGTGCCGTAAAGCGCGACTGTCGTAAAAGGTGCCGTAAAGCGCGACTGTCGCAAATGCGGCCGTAAAGCGCGACTGTCGTAAAAGGTGCCGTAAAGCACGACTGTCGTAAAGACTGCCGTAAAGCGCGACTGTCGTAAATGCGGCCGTAAAGCGCGACTGTCGTAAAGACTGCCGTAAAGCGCGACTGTCGTAAATGCGGCCGTAAAGCGCGACTGTCGTAAAAGGTGCCGTAAAGCGCGACTGTCCGAATTGTTCCGAAGAGCCGAAGAGCCGAGTGTGGCCAAAAACAGCTGAGTTTCACTGAAGAGCCGAGTGTGGCCGGAAATAGCCGAGTTTACACCAAGAGCCGATGATAGCCGACTGGAACCGATAGCCGACTGTAGCCGACTTGAGCCGCATTTAGACAATGTGCCGAATATGACCGAGTTTAGCCGAACCGTGCCGAGCTCGGCCAAAGAGCCGAACTTAAACGAGTTTAGACCAAGAGCCGAACCAAGCCGAACCAAGCCAAGTTTCATTAAACAGAACCGAATGATTCCACAGCGCTGTGCCTGCAGTGTGCCTGTGCAGACGGCAGGGGGCGCTGTGCCTGCAGTGCGCCGGTGCAGACGGCAGGGAGTGCTGTATAAAGTAAGTATAGAATATCAACTATCTATAAGAAGGAATAAAAGCTCTATGTCACGTGCAGCAGTAGAAAATTTCAGGCTCCCAGGGAATAAATCGTTTTCTTTAAATCATTTTCGTTTTGGAGTTTTTTTTTACTCCCAGGTAGCCTGAAAGTTACTACTGCTGCTTTTTTATTCTAAAGCTAGAAAGGAAAACCAAGATTAGAAATGCAGAGAAAGAAAGAGAGAAAGAAAGAGAGAAAGAGAGAAAGAGAGAAAGAAAGAAAGAAAGAAAGAAAGAAAGAAAGAAAGAAAGAAAGAAAGAAAAGGAACTGAAAGGAAGAAAGAAAGAAGGAAGGAAGACAGACAAAAAAAAAAACCAAAACCAGGAGGGCAAAGAGTAACCTAGGGGGAAAAAAAAGAAAAAGAAAAGAAAAAAAAACCAACAAAAAACAAACCCACAGAAAAAACCTCGAGATGGGCGAGAAAACCGCCCCCTCTCCCGAAAAAAACCCCAAGATGGGCAAGAAAAATCCCAGAAATACCACAGAAAAAAAAAAAAAAACCAGGAAAAATTACCCCAAAACCAAAACCAAACAAACAATAAAACCCAAACAACAACAACAAGATGGGCAAGAAAAAAACGCAGAAGAAAACCCCAAGATGGGCAAGAAAAAGCCCAGAAAAAAAAAAAAAAACGGAAAAAAACCCTAAGAAAAACCCAGAAAAAAAAAAAAAAAAAAAAAAACAGAAAAGAACCCAAGATGGGCAAGAAAAATCCCTGAAAACAGACTAGGGAAAAACCCCAAGATGGGCAAGAAATAAAATCAGAACAAAAAACCAAGATGGGGAAAAAAAAAAAAAAAAAACAAAAAACCCCAACAAAATGGCAAAGAAAAACCCAAGGGGGGCAAGGAAAAGCCAGAAAAAACACCAAAATGGGCAAGAAGAAACGAAGAAAAAACCCCAAGAAATGCCAGAAAAAAATCAAGGAAAAAGGGAGTAAAAGCCCCAAGAAACAAGGCAAGAAAGAGAGGCAATAAAGGCCACAAAAACTGAAGACAAAAAAACCCAAAACCAAGAAATGCCAGAAAAAGGTACGAAAATGGTTCTGCCAGGTGCGATCAAGGTGAGCGGGTTCAGATTCAGGTCCAGGAGATGAACAAGTGTCAGATTAGCTTGGGGCACTGCTGTGCAATGCAGCTGTTACAGGATTTATGTTTAAATATAGTTTAAATAAATTGGGGATTGTTTGGCTTTTATTGGGGTATAGGCTGGAGATTTCATAAAAAATATAAAACTAGAAATGCAAATATATCCTATATATGTCGATATCAATAAATATTTAATACATATAAGTATAAGTAAAAGAAATCTATTGTGTCAAAAGAATATATCTATTATTATATAAAAAGGTATTCTATCCAATATATATAATAACTATAAAGATAACAAATGAAAATTACAAATAGAGATGTGAATAGAATTATGACAAACAAAATTATTTTTAAAATTTCAAATGTGTTTTAAAGAAAGGGGTGTCTTTGCTTTTTATTTCGTTAGAGGCAGGGGTTTTATTTTAAATAATGTAAGTACTATAGAAATGTAAATCGACATACAGAAATATATAATAAATATATATAGATATAAAATATAATACCAAACGATGAATAGAAATTGAAATCTATGTAAGTAACATGAAGAGATGCAAAATATAATAGAATTTTTATTATACAGTAATATAATTTCTAAATATACATGTGAATATAAATATGAAAAATATATGATGGGGGCTCGGAGAAGCCCAGGTGTGAGCTGTGATGATGATGGGGGCTCAGATCAGCACCAGGTGTGAGCTGTGAGGATGATGGGGGCTCGGAGCAGCCCAGGTGTGAGTGTGAGGATGATGAGGGGCCGGCTCCTGCCGGGGCGAGGCTGTTTTAGGGGGAGGCTTTGCCTCAGCTCCCTTTTGCATGGAGCTGCTGAGTGGAGGGGTTTATGGGCGGCTCCCGGCGCTGTCTCATGGAAGGACTGCGGGAGCTTCCCACAGGGTCGGGGGCAACGCCTGGATCCGCGCTTGGGTGCGTGGAGCATCGCTTAAAGGAGGTGCCGAGGGACGAATCTTTGTGCCGGGGAGCAGCAGCCGAACAGGTGAGCCCGTGTGGGTTTTGAGCGGGGACTTTTCTCCTTCCCCTTTGCAATTTCATCTTGCCAGTCCCTCCCCGGTTCCCCAGGAACAAAAATGGAGCTTATGAGGACAAAAGGAATTACGGAGAAGGAAGCAGCTCCTCTTCTCTTATTCTCTGCGTTTGACCTGAGGGGATCCCTCTTCACTTGTGGTTTTAAGGGTGTTGATTGCAGGAAAAGCTGCCTTTTCCAGGCTGTTAGGAGTATCCCGGGGGTGACAGGGAATCCCTGCGTTCTATTCTAAGGGGAATGGGAAAAGTATTCTTGTGGTATTATGGGTTTGATTTGAAGGCAGCCACCCCATTTTCATCACTCTCGGGTTTAAATGGAGGGGGCAGCCCTGGTGTCCCTCCTTTTCAAGGCTTTGAATGGAGGTCGAAATCGCCCTTTCCCATCAGTCGAAGGCTTTCATTTGAGGAGCACCCCTTCTTTTCTGCTGTCGTAGGGGGTGAAATTTTAGGGGAGAACACATTTCTTTGCCCTTGTTGAAGTGAGGTGCGCCCCGTCTGCGGTTTCGGGGTTGGCTTGCGGGAAGCCGCAGCTCCGGCAGCGTTTGCAGGGCTGCAATGGGGCTGTGCCGCTGCATTGGAGGGCGCTGCCCGTGCCCGCGGCCCGGCGCGGAACGTTCCCGCTCGGGAGCGCTGCTGGCACGGCCCGGGCAGCTGCCGGGGCGCACGGGGGATTCGGCGCGGCCGGGCCGGCCGAGGGCGGCAGTGGCGGAGCCGCGCCGGTGCGAGCCGCGCGGAGCCGAGCGGAGCCGGGCCGGGCCGGCCAAGGGCGGCAGAGGCGGCGCGGGCGCTGCTGCGCCGGCCCGGGCGGTGCCGGCCGCTCCGTCCGCTCCGGGCGCGGGGCTCGGGCGCCGCCGGTAGCCCCGGGCCCGGTGCCGGCCCCGCCGGGCAGGGGCAGCGGGCGGGGCTCCCCGGGACGGCGCCGGCCCCGCGCGCCGGAGCGGCCGCCGCAGGAGCCGCTTTCCTGCCGAGAGCCGCGCTCCGTCCGGGGCCGGCAGCGAGCGGGGGGTTCGGCCGCTCCACGTTCGGCGGTGCCGTGGCTCGGAGGCGCTTTGGAGGCGTTGATGGCATCGCTGGGTTCGGTTTGCAGCGGCTGTCCGCTAAGGGATACGGTGTTCTTCCTGAGCGGCACGGTTCTCGGTGCCGGTAGGGATGATAAAGGTTCGTTTCGGATTGGGTTTTGTAGTCGGATATATATTTTTTTGCCGGGGTATTATGTTTAGAAGGGCGCGCAATGGTTTTTACGGGTCGTAGCGCGAAGCAGCGGTTCGCATTTTAATTCTGTTGCGGTGGCTTTTATTAGCGTGAGTGTGTAGTGTTTGTTTTGGGCGGCTTGGGGTAGCGTCGTGTCGTTCATAGCTGCGGGTTTTTAATCTTTATAATTGCATGTGTGTTTATCGTCTTCCAGGGCTTTTATTTGTTTGGTTTGTTTGATTGTAGTGTATGTTTTATGGTTACGGGTAATTTGGGAGACATTGTTTATGGTTACGTTTGTCTTTAGTCTTTGTGTTTGTTTCTAGGTGGTATTTTTATTTTGATAGCTTGAGGCACTATGGGTTTATTCAGTTGGGAATAATTTTTTTGTTGCAGATTTAAGTTTATCTGGTTTTTGGTATTATTCTTGTTGTTGGTTTCTTTATTTTCTTTTTTTTTGTTGTTGTTGTCTTTTAATGTATTTGAGTATTGTTTATCAGGCTTTATTTTGGGAACATGGTTATTTATATGGTGGTTTTTTAAAGTATTTATTTATTTGGGTAGTTAATTTCTTAGTTTTTAGTGGTTGAGATGTTTTTCCATTTTGTTAATTAGTTCAGGTTTTAAAGTTATTTTTACAGAGGATTGTTTATTCTTTGAGTTAGTGTAGAGGTAGAATTTTGTTGTTTTTTTTTTTTTTATTAACGTCGTTCAGGGTGAGTGGCACTGGCTTGAGTTGAGTAGATTGGTTTGACTTTTTTTTAGTACTTTTTGTAATTTGCTGTGTGTGTTTCTATAGGATTTTCTTTTATTTTGGTTCCATTTTTCTGTCGTGATGAGAATTGTTTTTGAAAAGAGTGTTCTTTGTTTTTTTGCTGACATTTGTTTGGCTGTTGGAGGTATCTTGATGTTTTTGGAAGATATTGGTGGGAATTTGATGCTGTTTGTTCTGTCATTTCATTTAGGAATTGGATTTTAAATATGCAATTATGACTCTAACTATATTGAAACAAAAGAAATAGATGTGTAGCAATGGGAATGAGCCAATTTTATTTTTATATATTAGGTCAATTTTTAAAATTTAACATGTAACATAAGTCATTATATGTTACAATAAGTTACTCTAATTTTAATAGAGTATTGTGTATGTTTATAGATATATGAATAGAGAATATAAATGTAAATACAACCCAAACAAAAATACAAATATATAAATGTATTGCATCTATATGCAGATATATAAAAAGTTAATAATAAATTGTAAATGTAAAATAACATTAATTGTAAAGTATATAATACACGTAATATACTGCATATATTTTATTAAATATATTATAGGAAATGGATATAAAATAGATATAAATATGGATGTGATCTATCTATCTATATCTATCATTTGTTGTATATTATGATAAATATAAATATAAAAAAAAATTTAGGTAGTTTAAAATAATGGATGGTTTTGGTTTTTTTTTGCCAAAGCAGGGGTTTTAGTATAAAAATTACAAATACAAATAATATAAAGGTAGAAATATAAGTATAGAAATATATCATAAACACTTTAAAGATTTATATAAAAATTAGAAATATAAGGAAAAATAAGTTGTAGCAGTAGATATGGTAAATAATTTAAAAAATAATTCCCGTATATTTTTTGAATAAGGTGCATATTATATATAGTTATTAATGTAATGCATCAATATAAACTATAAATATATATAAAATATCAACTATCTATAAGAAGGAATAAAAGCTCTGTGTCACGTGCAGCAGTAGAAAATTTCAGGCTCCCAGGGAATAAAGAGTTTTCTTTAAATCATTTTCGTTTTGGAGTTTTTTTTTACTCCCGGGTAGCCTGAAAGTTTCTACTGCTGTACGTGACACAGAACTGCTGCTTTTTTATTCTAAAGGTGGAAATGTAAACCAAGATCAGAAATACAAGAAAGGGGATGGAAAGGAAAGGAAAGGAAAGGAAAGGAAAGGAAAGGAAAGGAAAGGAAAGGAAAGGAAAGGAAAGGAAAGGAAAGGAAAGGAAAGGAAAGGAAAGGAAAGGAAAGGAAAGGAAAGGAAAGGAAAGGAAAGGAAAGGAAAGGAAGCAGGAGAGCAAGAAGGAAGGGAAGTGGTGAAAAAAAAAAACCGAGTTAAAAAAGTAAAAAGAGTTGGAGGGAAAAAGAGAGGGCATTCGGGAGGAGCGGTGCTGCCTCAGGTCCTTCCCCGCCGTGGGGCGAAGCACCGGTTTGATGCCCAGGAGGGACTGCAGCTGCCGGTGGCTCCCGGGGGACGGAGCTGTGGCTGTTAGCCCGAGACTACAACTCCCGGCAGGCCATGCTGCCGGCGCGGCGTGTGACGCAACGGCCGACGCGGCACATGAGTGGCTGGCGTGCCAGGCGGCCGCGCGTGGCTGTGTGCGGGCAGCTGCGCAGCGCGGAAGGAGCGTCCGCCCGGTTCCTCGGCCGCACTCAGCGGTGCCGGGGGCGCTGCCGCCCGCCGATGGCGGAGGGCGAGGCGGTGCTTTGCTGCCGCGGGCCGGGAGCTGCGGGAGCCGCCCCGGGCGAGCGGCGCCGGGCGCTGCCGCGGTCCCGGTGGGGCGGCCGCCCTCGGGCTGGCGGAGGCGCCGGAGGAGCCCCCGAGCTGCAGCCGTCTCCCTCGGGCTGCTGCCGGTGCTGCGGGAGGAGGCGGCTCCGCCGCGTGTTGGGCGCTGCGAGCAGGGAGCGCTGCGGTATCGCCGGCATGACGGGGCTGCTGCCTGCGTTAGTGCTCGTGGCTCTTTGTGCCGTGACAGCGGATGGAGCGGCGCTGGGCGGTAAAGCCAGAGATGGCCGGGAGAATGCCCAGCGCAGGGAGCAGGCGGGCTGTGTGCTTCGGATGGCACAGGTGCGAGCTGCAAAGTCACCCCCCCTTCCGCCCCTGCCCTCCCGAGCCCCGGGGAAAATGCTTTCCAGCATTGTCGAGCTTCTGAAAGACAAAACTTGTGATTTGACACTAGCATCCAGAAAAGGTTTCTGTCTAGATTAGCAAATGCCTAAATTGTTCTTGGTTACATCCCATGACCGGTTTTAGGCAGTGACTTCATACTGCTTTTAGGATTTTCTTGTACACTGGTGAGAAAATAGGCAGGTCTGATAGTGGTTTCACTTTTTTTCTACTTCACGTTCCATAAGATTCTTTTATCCAAGCGATTGTTTTAAAATTCTACTGTAAGCGTTTGTGGTTCACTTTTTTTTTCTTTGCAGCACCCGGGCCTTTTTTTTTTTCTCTAAATCGGGAGTAAATATAGCTGAGTAAAATTACCTTGGTTATCTTCCTTCTTTTTAAACTTAATTGTTTTTATTAATCATTCTATTTGAATATGCAGAAAAAGTGGGTATGTCCTGTAATCTATGCTAGCTTTTCTCGTTTACAGGGTACTCACAAAATATGTCTCCCTTAGTGTCCCACAGAAACATTCTGGGTGAAATCTGAATTAAGGTATGTGTTTTCAAATAAGTAATCAGTTTAGATATTTGCCTGTGTACCTTTTCCTGTAATTCAGAGCTTGTGTTCTGTGGGTTTTATGATAAACCTGTAAAACATGTAAGAATGGTTTTGCAAGTCTGAATCGTTGAAGGCAGCAATAAGTGGATTTAAAGCCTGTTCTTGAGCAGACAAAGGGGAAAAGTGTGACTCTGATGCTGAACTTGTCATTTTTCATTTGACTTGCCTTGAATTATTGAAGAAGAGAGAGAACTAGGAAAAGAAATAGAATTGATTATTGAGCACTCCTAAAAAGCTCACCATGATTCTGTGTAGAGCCAAAGTGAAGGATGATGGAACAGAGCTCTGTGCATTAGAAGGAAATAAACCTGATGTCCACACAGAGTCTTACTAATTTCTGTTTTTAAAATGCAAAATAAGTTTAGGAAGTGTTGGAAGTTAGTATTTTGGGAAAGAAATGGCAGTTCCACAAAACATTCCATTCCATTTAAGAGAGGCCCTTGGACTGATTCATGTTGTAACTGCTGTCACTGCAATCAGTTGGTGGTTCAGCCTTGAAACGTGCACTTGGCCTTCTATAAAGCACTGTTTTGTTTGCCTTTCAGTGCTATGAGTCTTGATAAATTGGAGAAGTGCCCAAGAGAAATTCATCATCCTGAGATACAAAAGGTAGGAAGTGACTTTTTTTGGTTTGGTTCTTTTTCTTTATTGTTTTCTGGAAATAGAAGTAATTAAGTATAGATACTACTGGTTTGTTTCTTCCAGTAGCTGATAATACTAATACCAATAATAATAATAATAAGAGTAAAGTAATACTACTTAAATTGTCTTTATTTATCCATTGAACTGGCCATTTTAAATCTAAACTTCTAAACACAAATCAAACCATCATCCTTGTAGAATCTTTAATAGGAGTGGGCTAAAGATCCTGGTTTTGTTGACAGGATTTATTGGTTCATGAAGAGCAAGAGGTAAGTACAAGCCTAACTACCCTCTAGCTCACAGACCTGCCCGGTGAATAGAGCTTTGTTTTTTTGATGGGCTTGTGATGACTTTGAGATCAATTGCTCATTCATTACAGTAAAAAAAAAAAAATTGTTTTGAACATGACAGCAAAAATAACTTTAAGCACAACTTAATAATAATAGATCACCAATTTTAGTTAATAATTTTATGCTATACTCTTGGGTGAGGGAAGACTCGGACACTCAATATGAGATCAGCAAGCTATGTTTATTGCAGAGAGTATCAGACACTTATACAGCACATAATAAGCTTATGAATATTCTGTAAGCCAAGCGATCTATTTGTTAAACTATACCATCAACTCTTCCTCATTCCTTTGGGCCTACATTCCCTATTTCCCACGTCTCTCTGTCTACTTGTTATCCTACCCAGCTAGGCCCAGGCACACGCTATCTTGCAGGTGCAAAACTCAAAAATACCTGTGTTCGGTACTTTCCCAGCTCCTGGTCGGCTAACGAGCGAATGTCTGCGTGACCTCTGTCATGGAGCCATTTCTCCACACTATACTATCAAAGTTTAAAGGTAAATTATTATATATTAGGAGATGGTGTAAAGTGTATGTTGTAATGTGTAGGATATATACAAAGATACGTACTTGAAAGTCCGTAGAGGAAACAAATTTTTACACCTTCTGTTTGACTGTTTGTCATATATTTGGTTTTATTTCCCAGGGATCAGTGAATTTTAACTCTGGAGTCCTCTATGCTAAGGATGCTCAGCTTACAGATGATGAAATGTTCAGTAATGGTGAGTTTTTCAACTTCTCCTTCATTGTTTTGCTCATCTGAATAAAAAAAAAAAAAAGGCAAGATTAAAGAAAAAGCAATAGTTTTATTATTTTTACCCTGTTATGTCTGTTTCCTCAGTATTTGCTGGAGCTGTGCTTACCCAAGGTTTGGGTAAAACAAGCTTTGGGTTCCCTCTGTCTCACTGGGAGTTGCCCAATTCAGTTGCATCTGGTGAAATTCACCCTGAGACCTTACAGAACCAGCTCCAACTACGTGAGAGCCATTTGCAGTTCTCTCCAGACGCCTGGAGAATGGGTGACGTTTCTGAGGATCCGGCGAGCGTGCTTCTGTCAAAACTCAGTCTGTGAAATTTCTGGGGAAAACCCTTCTGTGTCCTGAAGGGTTCAAACTCTGGTGAGGATCCAGTTATCAGGTGCTCACCTGGATGGTTCCAGCTCCCAAAGGTAACACTTGTACTCTTGCCCTGTAGTTTACATCTATTGTATTTTTGTTATTTTGCAGGATTTTTTGTCTTTGCAAAATATTGTGCATTTCACTCTTTGGAACCTCTCAGATGGTTCTTTGGTGCAGCACCACCCCATGGGACACTTGGCTGCTGTCCTGAAGGGGTTGGTGGCTAGAATTGTGAATCCTGGAGAGTTTATAAGTCTTCTGTCCCCAGGGAGGTATCATGCTTTGTTTACTTTTGTTCTGTTGGTTAGGTGCTGCTTCTCGTTGCAAGTACGAATTTCAAACTGCCCTGTTCTTATTTTAACTGTTTTCCTGGTTCTCTCCGTCCGGCAGGGAAAGACTCTCGTATCCTTGTCGTCGGGCTCGGTGCTGTCCAAGAAGATACAGAGACTAAAAAAATCATAAGAAGCAAAATATGACTGCAGGGAAAAGAAGCTGGAGAGAACAGAAGGTGATATTGTTATCCTTACCCTGTATTAGAGACATCCGCTGTGCTTTGATGCTGGCAGCTGCCAGGGGCTTGTTAGCTCTTTGTAGGCAGGTGTAGGTGTTCACTTGTAGGTTTTTTCTCTGGACAAGTCAATTCAAACTTTGCTAAGCTTATATTTGCAGATTACTCTCTAGCACAGTCCAGCATGACATTTTTGAATGTTGTAAAAATACCATGTTACTTGGAAATTGCTAATGAAGAGAAGCTTTAGGGGAAAGTAAGATTTCAGGGTTGGGAGATGTGAGAAGAATTGTGTGGGGATGTTAGACTGAAGTAAAGCACACTTGAAGCTGGACTGGCACGCTGGCAGGTCCCCTATTAAACAGTAGTGCTGAGATTAGCCTGGGGGTTGCCCATTGTTTCTGTAGAAATCAATGTTTCCTGGTCTTCAGAGGGAAGCTGCTTTGAAAAGCTGGAAGGTGCAGCATGCTGACAATCCTCGTGCTTTGGATTAAAAGTAGATTTCAGAAGGGTCCTAGGCTTTTGTCTTTTCCTGGAAGTCGATGTAATCCTGTCGAGGAGTTTTTAGTTCTGTGTTGCCATGTCATCCATCAGAGCCCTGCTGTACTAATCATCATACAAGTACAAAACAAAAAATCAGACCCTGTCCCAAGCACTTAGAGCCCAGAACACGATTTCCTCGGGCTGCCATTTGTGTGCCATCGGTACTCACCACGAATTGAGCCCTCTGGCTCTGACAGAGCCCCTGGATGCTGACGGAAGGGGGCTGGTCACAGACCCTGGAGGTGCCTGTCCCCCAGGGAGGGAGAGGACGAGGCAGTGTGGCCTGCAGGGAGGGTGTCGTCCCCAGAGAGCAGCCGGCGACTCCATGCCTGCCCGGGGCTGCGGGTGCCCCCTCGGGGTGGACGCCTGCCCTCAGGTTTCCCTCTGGGCACCCGGGGAGGGAACCAGGTCCATCCGTGTGGCAGCTGCAGGGCCTGCAGGCTCTGGGCCCTGGAGCCGAGTGAGCCTGAGCTGCTGCATGCTTGCTGTGAGCTTTGGGGTGAGCGTGCATCACTGCAGGCCTGGGATGGATTGAAATGCGCTGAGGAAAGCAGAGGGAGGGAGGGAGGGAGGGAAATGCTCTGTTAACATGTGCTAATTCTTCTGTCAGACTCATCACGGCGGGACAGCGTGAGGACTGAAAGTGTAAGAAGATGTGGAGGGAAACAGAGAATCTGACAGGAGCAGCGAACGCACGAGTGCACGAATTTTGCTTTTTGCTTGGATGTAAACTCAGGAGTTGAAAGGAATTTGGGAGTGAGAAGGGACATTTCAGAAGGAGAAGAAGAAAAAGAAGTTGTTGTTGTTGCTACAGTCCTGACAAAAGCTTTTGTTCTAGCTAATAAAAGAAGTTAGTTTAAAAAACAAAAAGGAAAAAATGTAGTGGTTTTTTTTTCCTTCACTATGATATGCATTGGTGGTATATGGTGTGTTGTTTTATTTCTTGGTATTATTAACTCTGTGTAAATTGTTTTTTGAGTGAAGCTGACTTTCTGGATGGGTTGGTTTGTATTTGAGGCAGGATTAATTTCAGTAGGGTTCTTTCATAGATTTCTGATGGGTATTACTGGGATTTTGGTTTTGTTTACTGTATGTATGAACCTAGAGCTTTGGTAGGGCCAGCTGGGCTGCTGGAGTTTTGGGTGTGAATTTATTAGATGGCTTTTGTTAAATGCAGTTTTTAATTTTTGAAATGTTTTTCAGTGTAGTGGTTTTAAGGTGGTTTTTAAGAATTCATTGTATTGTTTTATCTTGTTTGTAGTTGGTGTATGATAAGGGATGTGGTGTGACCTTTTGGACATTATAGTTTTGGTGTTCCTAAGTTCTGATTTCTTTCTGGTTGGATAGTTTTTTTTATTTTTATTTTTTGGGACAGGAGCATTTATATGGTGGGTTTTTATAGGCAATATGTTTTTTAATTTAGGTAGTGATATTTTTTAGTATTTTAATAGTTTAGGTTTTTTATTTTCATGGTTTTAATTATTTTTTTAAATTTTTTCAAATAACTTTGATAGATCATAGGTTATTATTTGTGCATTAGCATAAAGGTAGAGCTTTGGGGACTTTTTTTAGTAATGTTTAGGGTCAGTTGTGCAGTTTTGAGTCTAGTGAGTTGGTTTGATTTAATTTTTATTGGGTGTTAGTTTTTATTAGCAGTTGTGTCATTTTCAAGGTGTGTTTGAGTTTTTTGGGGTTTTTGAGATATCATTTTAGGAGGAAGTTTATGATGAGCATGTGCGGAGGTTTTGGGCCACTTTATAGTGGGATTTAACATTTATTTACAGTTAGGTTTATTTGAGTTTTTATTAGGGTTCAATGACGTTGTGGGATGTTTGTTCCGTTAGTAATAGAAATAGGTTTTGTTTTGCTGTGCTGCGATGGGATGGGCGTGTGCTGCGTGCCGGTGCTGACAAAGGTACAGTATTGTTGTGGCTCTGGTGTGTCGGGTTAATGAACTGACATGGTTTAATATAGAGATGAAAACAGAAATAAATATACATTTAAAAATAAATATAACATTAGAGTGGTAAACAAATATAGATAACAGATACATACATAAAACTAAAATACATAGTATATAATTGTAACATATTATCATATAGATAAATGATAGTCTATTTTATATATATATATATACACAAAGATAAATATAGATTGTAGATATAAAAATATTTAAATAGAGTTAAAGTAAATTGGGTTTTTTTTTTAGGTTATAGGCTGGGAATTTTAAATAAATGATAGAAATAAAATATAAATTCAGATATACAAATATATATAGAAATACAAATATCTATACATATTAAATTTAAATAAATATAAGTAAAAATATATATAATACGGAAAATATATATCTATGATTATATTAGAAGGTATTGTCTCTAATATATATAATATCTATGAATAAAATAAATAAAAATATCCATATAAATATCATTATAATTTTGAAAAATAAATTTACTTCCTAAATTTTAAATCTGGTTCAAATAATGGGGTATCCTTGGTTTTTATTTGGTTAGAGGCAGGAGTTTTATTTTAAATAATATAAGTAATATAGAAATGTGGATCTTAAGATAGAAATATATAGTAAATATATCAAGAGAAATTGCTAAACTATGACTATTAATTTAAATATAAATATATGTAAGTAATATGAAGAGTTGTAGTATAGAATATAAATAACATTATATGCCAATATAAATTATAAATGGGAATATAAATATAAAAATATGTAAATATAGTTTAAGAGAAAGGGAATGTTTTGGCTTTTATTTAAGTAGAGGCAGGGTTTTTATTTTGAATAATATAAGTGTTCCAGAAGTAAAAATCTTGACGCAGAAATATTTAATCAATATAAAAAATATGAATAAAAATATATAAAAGATATAAATACCTACTCGCATCGGATGTAATATAGAATATAAATTTATTAATAAATTGACATTGGTAAAGATAAATGTATAAGTAAGCAATAGACATTAATATACATTATAAATACAAATATGAATATAAAAATTGAACATGAGGATAAAATCTATTTAAATATTGTTTAAAACAAAGAGTTGGGTTTTTTTTTATTCTTCTTGTGTTAGAGGCAGGGTTTTTATTTTAAATAATATGAATGTAGATATTATTGTTATATATTTCTAAATATTGAGATATACAATCAAGATATAAATATATATATAAACACAAAATATAAATAAATACAAATAATAGGAAGAGATGTAATGAAGAATACAAATAACAGTATACATAAGTATACATTTTAAATGTAAATGTGAATATGAACCTGAAAAATAGAATTTAAAAAAATATTTAAATACAGTTTTGAAGAAAGGGGTTCTTTTTGGCTTTAATGTGGATGGAGGCAAAGGTTTTATTTTAAATAATCCAAGTGTTACAGAAGTAAAAATCGTAACAGAAATATATACTTACAATGTAAAAATATTTATAAAAATATACAAATAAATTTAAGTTGTAGGGATATATGCAATATCGAATAGAAATGTATTTATAAAAAGAAATGTGTAAATGGACAGTGTACATCAATATACATTGTAAATAGAAATGTGAATATCAATATGAAAAAATATTTTAAAAATATTTAAATATTTTTTTAAAGAAATTGTTGGGGTTTTTTTTTCTTTGTTTTTTTTTTTTTTTTTTTTTTTTGTGTTGTGTTTTGTTTTGTTTTGTTTTGTCTTTTATCCTATTAGGCTAGAGGCAGAAGTTTTTTTCCCCTCTTCCCGGTTTTGGGGCATTTATTTCAGAGCAGTTTTCGGCGGGGATCGCCCCTGTTCTTTTTTGCCGCCTTCGCTGCCGCAGCCCCGAGGCGCGCTGCGCCCCCGGCTGGGGCGGGCGGCAGTGCTGCCGCCTTGTGGGCAGTGCGCGGTACTGCAGCCGTGCAGCGAGAGGCCGCCACCTTGGGAGTGGCGCGTGGGCGATGTCGCGGAGTTTTGGTTGACCTTCTCAGCAGGGCGGCGAAAAGGGCGGGGAAGTGGAGGACCGGGTGGGTGTAACTGCACTGCCTGCACGGAATACCGACCTCATGGCAGCCCCGACGGATTTTTCTGTGGCGTTTCATGTGTACTCGAGACATGCTGTGGGCTCAGGGGCGCCGCGGGCGGGCGTATTTCGGCGGGTTTGTGAGAGGCATCTGGGTAAACGCCTCGCTGTGCCGGGGTCCTCTCACGTCCGCTTTCCCGCCCTGAGGGAGCCGAGCCGGGCCGAATAGTTCCGAAGAGCCGAAGAGCCGAGTGTGGGCGAAAACAGCCGAGTTTCCCCGAAGAGCCGAGTGTGGCCGGAAACAGCCGAGTTTCCCCGAAGAGCCGACATCGGCCGGGAACAGCCGAGTTTCCCCGAAGAGCCGACTGCGGCCGAAAACAGCCGACTTGAACCGAAGAGCCCAGTGCGGCCGAAAACAGCCGAGTTTACACCAAGAGCCGATGATAGCCGACTGGAACCGATAGCCGAGTGCAGCCGACTTGAGCCGCATTTAGACAACGTGCCGAATACGACCAAATTTAGCCGAAGAGCCGAACTGAAACGAGTTTAGACCAAGAGCCGAAGCAAGCCCAATTCAGCCGAGTTTCATTAAACAGAACCGAACGACGCCGCAGCGCTCTGCATGCAGTGCGCCTGTGCAGACGGCAGGGGGCGCTGTATAAAGTATAAAATATCAACTATCTATAAGAGGGAATAAAAGCTCTATGTCATGTGCAGCAGTAGAAAATTTCAGGCTCCCAGGGAATAAATCGTTTTCTTTAAATCATTTTCGTTTTGGAGTTTTTTTTACTCCCAGGTAGCCTGAAAGTTACTACTGCTGCTTTTTTATTCTAAAGCTAGAAAGGAAAACCAAGATTAGAAATGCAGGGAAAGAAAGAAAGAAAAAGAAAAAAAGAAAATAAGGAAAGGAAATGAAAGGAAGAAAGAAGGAAGGACAGGAAGGAAGGAAGGAAGACAGACAAAAAACCCAAAAACCAGGAGGGCAAGGAGAAACCTACGGGAAAAAAAAAAACCAAAAAAAACCCAAAAAAACAAAACAAAAAAAAAAACCAAAAAAACAAACCCACATAAAAAAAAAAAAAAAACCTCGGGATGGGTGAGAAACCCCCCTCCCCGAAAAATCCAAGATGAGCAAGAAAAATCCCAGAAATACCACAGAAATAAAAACAGGAATAAAACAAAATAAAGACAAAAAAAAAAAAAAAAAAAGAAAGAAAAAAGAAAAAGAAAAAAAAAAACGAAAAACAAGAACAAGATGGGCAAGAAAAAAACGCAGAAGAAAACCCCAAGATGGGCATGAAAAAGCCCAGAATAAACCCCCAAGATGGGCGAGAAAAATCCCAGAAAAAAAAATAAACCAGAAAAAACCGTAAGAAAGGCAGAGAAAAAAAAAAAAAAAAAAAAAAAAAAAAAACAAAAACAGAAAAGTACCCAAGATGGGCAAGAAAAATCCCTGAAAACAGACCAGAGAAAAACCCCAAAATGGGCAAGAAATAAAATCAGAACTAAAAACCAAGATGGGGAAGAAAAAATCCAGAAAAGAAAAAAAAAGAAGGCCAAGAAAATCCAAGGGAAAAAAAAAAAAAAAAAAACAAAACACCTGAAAAAAAAACCCCAAGGGGGGCAAGGAAAAACCAAAAAAACCCAACAAGATGGGCAAGAAGAAACGAAGAAAAAACCCCAAGAAGTGCCAGAAAAAAATCAAGGAAAAAGGGAGTAAAAGCCCCAAAAAACAAGGCAAGAAAGAGAGGCAATAAAGGCCACAAAAACTCAAGACAAAAAAAAACAAAAACAAGACATGCCAGAAAAAGGTACGAAAATGGTTCTGCCAGGTGCGATCAAGGTGAGCGGGTTCAGATTCAGGTCCAGGAGATGAACAAGTGTCAGATTAGCTTGGGGCACTGCTGTGCAATGCAGCTGTGACACGATTTATGTTTAAATATAGTTTAAATAAATTGGGGATAGTTTGGCTTTTATTGGGGTATAGGCTGGAGATTTCATAAAAAATATAAAACTAGAAATCCAAATATATCATATATATATGTCGATATCAATAAATATTTAATACATATAAATATAAGTAAAAAAAATCTATTGTGTCAAAAGAATATATCTATTATTATATAAAAAGGTATTCTCTCCAATATATATAATATCTATAAATATAACAAATGAAAATTACAAATATAGATGTGAATAAAATTATGACAAACAAAATTATTTTTAAAATTTTAAATGTGTTTTAAAGAAAGGGTTGTCTTTGCTTTTTATTTCGTTAGAGGCAGGGGTTTTATTTTAAATAATATAAGTACTATAGAAATGTAAATCGACATACAGAAATATATAATAAATATATAGAGATATAAAGATATAATAACAAACGATGAATAGAAATAGAAACGTATGTAAGTAACATGAAGAGATGCAATATATAATATAATTTTTATTATACAGTAATATAATTTCTAAATATACATGCGACTATAAATATGAAAAATATATGATGGGGGCTCGGAGCAGCCCAGGTGTGAGTGTGAGGGTGATGGGGGCTCGGAGCAGCCCAGGTGTGACCTGTGAGGATGAAGGGGGTTCCGAGCAGCCCAGGTGTGATTGTGAGGATGATGAGGGGCCGGCTCCTGCCGGGGCGAGGCTGTTTTAGGGGGAGGCTTTGCCTCAGCTCCCTTTTGCATGGAGCTGCTGAGTGGAGGGGTTTATGGGCGGCTCCCGGCGCTGTCTCATGGAAGGACTGCGGGAGCTTCCCACAGGGTCGGGGGCAACACCTGGATCCGCGCTTGGGTACGTGGAGCATCGCTTAAAGGAGGCGCCGAGGGACGAATCCTTGTGCCCGGGGAGCAGCAGCCGAACAGGTGAGCCCGTGTGGGTTTGGAGCGGGGAATTTTGTCCTTCCCCTTTGCAATTTCATCTTGCCAGTCCCTCCCCGGATCCCCAGGAACAAAAGTGGAGCTTGTGAGGACAAAAGGGATTAAGGAGAAGGAAGCAGCTCCTCTTCTTTTATTGTCTGCGTTTGACCTGAGGGGATCCCTCTTCACTTGTGGTTTTAAGGGTGTTGATTGCAGGAAAAGCTGCCTTTTCCAGGCTGTTAGGGGTATCCCGGGGGTGACAGGGAATCCCTGCGTTCTATTCTAAGGGGAATGGGAAAAGTATTCTTGTGGTATTATGGGTTTGATTTGAAGGCAGCCACCCCATTTGCACCACCCTCGGGTTTAAATGGAGGCGGCAGCCCTGGTGTCCCTCCTTTTGAAGGGTTTGAATGGAGGTCGAAATCGCCCTTTCCCATCAGTCGAAGGCTTTCATTTGGGGAGCACCCCTTCTTTTCTGCTGTCGTAGGGGGTGAAATTTTAGGGGAGAACACATTTCTTTGCCCTTGTTGAAGTGAGGTGCGCCCCGTCTGCGGTTTCAGGGCTGGCTTGCGGGAAGCCGCAGCTCCGGCAGCGTTTGCAGGGCTGCAATGGGGCTGTGCCGCTGCATTGGAGGGCGCTCCCCGTGCCCGCGGCCCGGCCCGGAACGTTCCCGCTCGGGAGCGCTGCTGGCATGGCCCGGGCAGCTGCCGGAGCGCACGGGGGATTCGGCGCGGCCGGGCCGGCCGAGGGCGGCAGTGGCGGAGCCGCGCCGGTGCGAGCCGTGCGGAGCCGAGCGGAGCCGGGCCGGGCCGGCCAAGGGCGGCAGAGGCGGCGCGGGCGCTGCTGCGCCGGCCCGGGCGGTGCCGGCCGCTCCGTCCGCTCCGGGCGCGGGGCTCGGGCGCCGCCGGTAGCCCCGGGCCCGGTGCCGGCCCCGCCGGGCAGGGGCAGCGGGCGGGGCTCCCCGGGGCGGCGCCGGCCCCGCGTGCCGGAGCGGCCGCCGCAGGAGCCGCTTTCCTGCCGGGAGCCGCGCTCCGTCCGGGGCCGGCAGCGAGCGCGGGGTTCGGCCGCTCCACGTTCGGCGGTGCCGTGGCTCGGAGGCGCTTTGGAGGCGTTGATTGCATCGCTGGGTTCGGTTTGCAGCGGCTGTCCGCAAAGGGTTACGGTGTTCTTCCTGAGCGGCACGGTTCTCGGTGCCGGTAGGGATGATAAAGGTTCGTTTCGGATTGGGTTTTGTAGTCGGATATATATTTTTTTTGGCGGGGTGTTATTTTTAGAAGGGCGCGCAGTGGTTTTTACGGGTCGTAGCGCGAAGCACCGGTTCGCATTTTAATTCTGTTGCGGTGGCTTTTATTAGCGTGAGTGTGTAGTGTTTGTTTTGGGGGGCTTGGGGAAGCGTCGTGTCGTTCATAGCAGCGGGTTTTTAATCTCGATAATTGCATGTGTGTTTATCGTCTTCCAGGGCTTTTATTTGTTTGGTTTGCTTGATTGTAGTGTATGTTGTATGGTTACGGGTAATTTGGGGGACATTGTTTATGGTTACGTTTGTCTTTAGTCTTTGTGTTTGTTTCTAGGTGGTATTTTTATTTTGATAGCTTGAGGCACTATGGGTTTATTCAGTGGGGAATAATTTTTTTGTTGCAGATTTATCTGGTTTTTGGTATTATTCTTGTTGTTGGTTTCTTTATTTTCCTTTTTTGTTGTTGTTGTTGTCTTTTAATGTGTTTGAGTATTGTTTATCAGGGTTTTTTTTGGGAACATGGGTATTTATATGGTGGGTTTTTAAGGTATTTATTTATTTGGGTAGTTAATTTCTTAGTTTTTAGTGGTTGAGATGTTTTCCCATTTTGTTAATTAGTTCAGGTTTTAAAGTTATTTTTACAGAGGATTGTTTATTCTTTGAGTTAGTGTAGAGGTAGAATTTTGTTGTTTTTTATTTTTTTTTAGTAACGTCGTTCAGGGTGAGTGGCACTGGCTTGAGTTTAGTAGATTGGTTTGACATTTTTTTAGTACTTTTTGTAATTTGCTGTGTGTGTTTCTAGAGGATTTTCTTTTATTTTGGTTCCATTTTTCTGTCGTGATGAGAATTGTTATTGAAAAGAGTGTTCTTTGTTTTTTTGCTGACACTTGTTTGGCTGTTGGAGGTCTCTTGATGTTTTTGGAAGATATTGGTGGGAATTTGATGCTGTTTGTTCTGTCATTTCATTTAGGAATTGGATTTTAAATATGCAATTATGACTCTAACTATATTGAAACAAAAGAAATAGATGTGTAGCAATGGGAATGGGCCAATTTTATTTTTATATATTCGGTCAATTTTTGAAATTTAACATGTAACATAAGTCATTATATGTTACAATAAGTTACTCTAATTTTAATAGAGTATTGTGTATGTTTATAGATATATGAATAGAGAATATAAATGTAAATACAACCCAAATAAAAATACAAATATATAAATGTATTGCAACTATATGCAGATATATAAAAAATTAATAATAAATTGTAAATGTAAAATAACATAAATTGTAAAGTATATAATACACGTAATACTGCATATATTTTATTAAATATATTATAGGAAATGGATATAAAATAGATATAAATATGGATGTGATATATGTATTTATCTATCTATATCTATCATGTGTTGTATATTATGATAAATATAAATATAAAAAAAAATTAGGTAGTTTAAAATAATGGATGGTTTTGTTTTTTCTTTGCCAAAGCAGGGGTTTTCGTGTAAAAATTACAAATACAAATAATATAAAGGTAGAAATACAAGCATAGAAATATATCATAAACACATTAAAGATTTATATAAAAATTAGAAATATAAGGAAAAATAAGTTGTAGCAGTAGATATGGTAAATAATTTAAAAAATAATTCCCGTATATTTTTTGAACAAGGTGCATATTATATATAGTTATTAATATAATGCATCAATATAAACTATAAATTTATATAAAATATCAACTATCTATAAGAAGGAATAAAAGCTCTGTGTCACGTGCAGCAGTAGAAAATTTCAGGCTCCCAGGGAATAAATAGTTTTCTTTAAATCATTTTCGTTTTGGAGTTTTTTTTTTTTACTCCCGGGTAGCCTGAAAGTTTCTACTGCTGTACGTGACACAGAACTGCTGCTTTTTTATTCTAAAGGTGGAAAGGTAAACCAAGATTAGAAATACAAGAAAGGGGAAGGGAAAAGGAAAGGAAAGGAAAGGAAAGGAAAGGAAAGGAAAGGAAAGGAAAGGAAAGGAAAGGAAAGGAAAGGAAAGGAAAGGAAAGGAAAGGAAAGGAAAGGAAGCAGGAGAGCAAGAAGGAAGGGAAGTGGTGAAAAAAAAAAACCGAGTGAAAAAAGTAAAAAGAGTTGGAGGGAAAAAGAGAGGACATTCGGGAGGAGCGGTGCTGCCTCAGGTGCTTCCCCGCCGTGGGGCGAAGGACCCGTTTGATGCCCAGGAGGGACTGCAGCTGCCGGTGGCTCCCGGGGGACGGAGCTGTGGCTGTCAGCCCGAGACTACAACTCCCGGCAGGCCGTGCTGCTGCCGCGGCGTGTGACGCAACGGCCGACGCGGCACATGAGTGGCTGGCGTGCCAGGCGGTCGCGCGGGGCTGTGCGCGGGCAGCTGCCGGCGCCTCTCCCGCGCGGGACGGCGACGCTGGAGGGGCGCAGCCTCCGTCTGGCCGCCCGCCCGGTGCTGAGCAGCGCGGAATGAGCGTCCGCCCGGTTCCTCGGCCTCCCTCAGCGGTGCCGGGGGCGGGGGCGCTGCCGCCCGCCGATGGCGGAGGGCGAGGCGGTGCTTTGCTGCCGCGGGCCGGGAGCTGCAGGAGCCGCCCCGGGCGAGCGGCGCCGGGCGCTGCCGCGGTCCCGGTGGGGCGGCCGCCCTCGGGCTGGCGGAGGCGCCGGAGGAGCCCCCGAGCTGCAGCCGTCTCCCTCGGGCTGCTGCCGGTGCTGCGGGCGGAGGCGGCTCCGCCGCGTGTTGGGCGCTGCGAGCAGGGAGCGATGCGGTATCGCCGGCATGACGGGGCTGCTGCCTGCGTTAGTGCCCGTGGCTCTTTGTGCCGTGACAGCGGATGGAGCGGCGCTGGGCGGTAAAGCCAGAGATGGCCGGGAGAATGCCCAGCGCAGGGAGCAGGCGGGCTGTATGCTTCGGATGGCACAGGTGCGAGCTGCAAAGCCACCCCTCCTTCCGCCCCTGCCCTCCCGAGCCCCGGGGAAAATGCTTTCCAGCATTGTCGAGCTTCTGAAAGACAAAACTTGTGATTTGACACTAGCATCCAGAAAAGGTTTCTGTCTAGATTAGCAAATGCCTAAATTGTTCTTGGTTACGTCCCATGACCAGTTTTAGGCAGTGACTTCATACTGCTTTTAGGATTTTCTTGTACACTGGTGAGAAAATAGGCAGGTCTGATAGTGGTTTCACTTTTTTTCTACTTCACGTTCCATAAGATTCTTTTATCCAAGCGATTGTTTTAAAATTCTACTGTAAGCGTTTGTGGTTCACTTTTTTTTTCTTTGCAGCACCCGGGCCTTTTTTTTTTTCTCTAAATCGGGAGTAAATATAGCTGAGTAAAATTACCTTGGTTATCTTCCTTCTTTTTAAACTTAATTGTTTTTATTAATCATTCTATTTGAATATGCAGAAAAAGTGGGTATGTCCTGTAATCTATGCTAGCTTTTCTCGTTTACAGGGTACTCACAAAATATGTCTCCCTTAGTGTCCCACAGAAACATTCTGGGTGAAATCTGAATTAAGGTATGTGTTTTCAAATAAGTAATCAGTTTAGATATTTGCCTGTGTACCTTTTCCTGTAATTCAGAGCTTGTGTTCTGTGGGTTTTATGATAAACCTGTAAAACATGTAAGAATGGTTTTGCAAGTCTGAATCGTTGAAGGCAGCAATAAGTGGATTTAAAGCTGTTCTTGAGCAGACAAAGGGGAAAAGTGTGACTCTGATGCTGAACTTGTCATTTTTCATTTGACTTGCCTTTAATTATTGAAGAAGAGAGAGAACTAGGAAAAGAAATAGAATTGATTATTGAGCACTCCTAAAAAGCTCACCATGATTCTGTGTAGAGCCAAAGTGAAGGATGATGGAACAGAGCTCTGTGCATTAGAAGGAAATAAACCTGATGTCCACACAGAGTCTTACTAATTTCTGTTTTTAAAATGCAAAATAAGTTTAGGAAGTGTTGGAAGTTAGTATTTTGGGAAAGAAATGGCAGTTCCACAAAACATTCCATTCCATTTAAGAGAGGCCCTTGGACTGATTCATGTTGTAACTGCTGTCACTGCAGTCAGTTGGTGGTTCAGCCTTGAAACGTGCACTTGGCCTTCTATAAAGCACTGTTTTGTTTGCCTTTCAGTGCTATGAGTCTTGATAAATTGGAGAAGTGCCCAAGAGAAATTCATCATCCTGAGATACAAAAGGTAGGAAGTGACTTTTTTTGGTTTGGTTCTTTTTCTTTATTGTTTTCTGGAAATAGAAGTAATTAAGTATAGATACTACTGGTTTGTTTCTTCCAGTAGCTGATAATACTAATACCAATAATAATAATAATAAGAGTAAAGTAATACTACTTAAACTGTCTTTATTTATCCATTGAACTGGCCATTTCAAATCTAAACTTCTAAACACAAATCAAACCATCATCCTTGTAGAATCTTTAATAGGAGTGGGCTAAAGATCCTGGTTTTGTTGACAGGATTTATTGGTTCATGAAGAGCAAGAGGTAAGTACAAGCCTAACTACCCTCTAGCTCACAGACCTGCCCGGTGAATAGAGCTTTGTTTTTTTGATGGGCTTGTGATGACTTTGAGATCAATTGCTCATTCATTACAGTAAAAAAAAAAAAATTGTTTTGAACATGACAGCAAAAATAACTTTAAGCACAACTTAATAATAATAGATCACCAATTTTAGTTAATAATTTTATGCTATACTCTTGGGTGAGGGAAGACTCGGACACTCAATATGAGATCAGCAAGCTATGTTTATTGCAGAGAGTATCAGACACTTATACAGCACATAATAAGCTTATGAATATTCTGTAAGCCAAGCGATCTATTGGTTAAACTATACCATCAACTCTTCCTCATTCCTTTGGGCCTACATTCCCTATTTCCCACGTCTCTCTGTCTACTTGTTATCCTACCCAGCTAGGCCCAGGCACACGCTATCTTGCAGGTGCAAAACTCAAAAATACCTGTGTTCGGTACTTTCCCAGCTCCTGGTCGGCTAACGAGCGAATGTCTGCGTGACCTCTGTCATGGAGCCATTTCTCCACACTATACTATCAAAGTTTAAAGGTAAATTATTATATATTAGGAGATGGTGTAAAGTGTATGTTGTAATGTGTAGGATATATACAAAGATACGTACTTGAAAGTCCGGAGAGGAAACAAATTTTTACGCCTTCTGTTTGACTGTTTGTCATATATTTGGTTTTATTTCCCAGGGATCAGTGAATTTTAACTCTGGAGTCCTCTATGCTAAGGATGCTCAGCTTACAGATGATGAAATGTTCAGTAATGGTGAGTTTTTCACCTTCTCCTTCATTGTTTTGCTCATCTGAATAAAAAAAAAAAAAAGGCAAGATTAAAGAAAAAGCAATAGTTTTATTATTTTTACCCTGTTATGTCTGTTTCCTCAGTATTTGCTGGAGCTGTGCTTACCCAAGGTTTGGGTAAAACAAGCTTTGGGTTCCTTCTGTCCCACTGGGAGTGGCCCAATTCAGTTGCATCTGGTGAAATTCACCCTGAGACCTTACAGAACCAGCTCCAACTACGTGAGAGCCATTTGCAGTTCTCTCCAGACGCCTGGAGAATGGGCGACGTTTCTGAGGATCCGGCGAGCGTGCTTCTGTCAAAACTCAGTCTGTGAAATTTCTGGGGAAAACCCTTCTGTGTCCTGAAGGGTTCAAACTCTGGCGAGGATCCAGTTATGAGGTGCTCACCTGGATGGTTCCAGCTGTCAAAGGTAACACTTGTACTCTTGCCCTGTAGTTTACATCTATTGTATTTTTGTTATTTTGCAGGATTTTTTGTCTTTGCAAAATATTGTGCATTTCACTCTTTGGAACCTCTCAGATGGTTCTTTGGTGCAGCACCACCCCATGGGACACTTGGCTGCTGTCCTGAAGGGGTTGGTGGCTAGAATTGTGAATCCTGGAGAGTTTATAAGTCTTCTGTCCCCAGGGAGGTATCATGCTTGGTTTACTTTTGTTCTGTTGGTTAGGCGCTGCTTCTCGTTGCAAGTATGAATTTCAAACTGCCCTGTTCTTATTTTAACTGTTTTCCTGGTTCTCTCCCTACGGCAGGGAAAGACTCTCGTATCCTTGTCGTCGGGCTCGGTGGTGTCCAAGAAGATACAGAGACTAAAAAAATCATAAGAAGCAAAATATGACTGCAGGGAAAAGAAGCTGGAGAGAACAGAAGGTGATATTGTTATCCTTACCCTGTATTAGAAACATCCGCTGTGCTTTGATGCTGGCAGCTGCCAGGGGCTTGTTAGCTCTTTGTAGGCAGGTGTAGGTGTTCACTTGTAGTTTTTTTCTCTGTTCAAGTCAATTCAAACTTTGCTAAGCTTATATTTGCAGATTACTCTCTAGCACAGTCCAGCATGACATTTTTGAATGTTGTAAAAATACCATGTTACTTGGAAATTGCTAATGAAGAGAAGCTTTAGGGGAAAATATGATGTGAGGGTTGGGAGATGTGAGAAGAATTGTGTGGGGATGTTAGACTGAAGTAAAGCACACTTGAAGCTGGACTGGCACGCTGGCAGGTCCCCTATTAAACAGTAGTGCTGAGATTAGCCTGGGGGTTGCCCATTGTTTCTGTAGAAATCAATGTTTCCTGGTCTTCAGAGGGAAGCTGCTTTGAAAAGCTGGAAGGTGCAGCATGCTGACAATCCCCGTGCTTTGGATTAAAAGTAGATTTCAGAAGGGTCCTAAGCTTTTGTCTTTTCCTAGAAGTCGATGTAATCCTATCCAGGAGTTTTTAGTTCTGTGTTGCCATGTCGTCCATCAGAGCCCTGCTGTACTAATCATCATACAAGTACAAAACAAAAAATCAGACCCTGTCCCAAGCACTTAGAGCCCAGAACACGATTTCCTCGGGCTGCCATTTGTGTGCCATCGGTACTCACCACGAATTGAGCCCTCTGGCTCTGACAGAGCCCCTGGATGCTGACGGAAGGGGGCTGGTCACAGACCCTGGAGGTGCCTGTCCCCCAGGGAGGGAGAGGACGAGGCAGTGTGGCCTGCAGGGAGGGTGTCGTCCCCAGAGAGCAGCCGGCGACTCCATGCCTGCCCGGGGCTGCGGGTGCCCCCTCGGGGTGGACGCCTGCCCTCAGGTTTCCCTCTGGGCACCCGGGGAGGGAACCAGGTCCATCCGTGTGGCAGCTGCAGGGCCTGCAGGCTCTGGGCCCTGGAGCCGAGTGAGCCTGAGCTGCTGCATGCTTGCTGTGAGCTTTGGGGTGAGCGTGCATCACTGCAGGCCTGGGATGGATTGAAATGCGCTGAGGAAAGCAGAGGGAGGGAGGGAGGGAGGGAAATGCTCTGTTAACATGTGCTAATTCTTCTGTCAGACTCATCACGGCGGGACAGCGTGAGGACTGAAAGTGTAAGAAGATGTGGAGGGAAACAGAGAATCTGACAGGAGCAGCGAACGCACGAGTGCACGAATTTTGCTTTTTGCTTGGATGTAAACTCAGGAGTTGAAAGGAATTTGGGAGTGAGAAGGGACATTTCAGAAGGAGAAGAAGAAAAAGAAGTTGTTGTTGTTGCTACAGTCCTGGCAAAAGCTTTTGTTCTAGCTAATAAAAGAAGTTAGTTTAAAAAACAAAAAGGAAAAAATGTAGTGTTTTTTTTTTCCTTCACTATGATATGCATTGGTGGTATATGGTGTGTTGTTTTATTTCTTGGTATTATTAACTCTGTGTAAATTGTTTTTTGAGTGAAGCTGACTTTCTGGATGGGTTGGTTTGTATTTGAGGCAGGATTAATTTCAGTAGGGTTCTTTCATAGATTTCTGATGGGTATTACTGGGATTTTGGTTTTGTTTACTGTATGTATGAACCTAGAGCTTTGGTAGGGCCAGCTGGGCTGCTGGAGTTTTGGGTGTGAATTTATTAGATGGCTTTTGTTAAATGCAGTTTTTAATTTTTGAAATGTTTTTCAGTGTAGTGGTTTTAAGGTGGTTTTTAAGAATTCATTGTATTGTTTTATCTTGTTTGTAGTTGGTGTATGATAAGGGATGTGGTGTGACCTTTTGGACATTATGGTTTTGGTGTTCCTAAGTTCTGATTTCTTTCTGGTTGGATAGTTTTTTTTATTTTTATTTTTTGGGACAGGAGCATTTATATGGTGGGTTTTTATAGGCAATATGTTTTTTAATTTAGGTAGTGATATTTTTTAGTATTTTAATAGTTTAGGTTTTTTATTTTCATGGTTTTAATTATTTTTTTAAATTTTTTCAAATAACTTTGGTAGATCATAGGTTATTATTTGTGCATTAGCATAAAGGTAGAGCTTTGGGGACTTTTTTTAGTAATGTTTAGGGTCAGTTGTGCAGTTTTGAGTCTAGTGAGTTGGTTTGATTTAATTTTTATTGGGTGTTAGTTTTTATTAGCAGTTGTGTCATTTTCAAGGTGTGTTTGAGTTTTTTGGGGTTTTTGAGATATCATTTTAGGAGGAAGTTTATGATGAGCATGTGCGGAGGTTTTGGGCCACTTTATAGTGGGATTTAACATTTATTTACAGTTAGGTTTATTTGAGTTTTTATTAGGGTTCAATGACGTTGTGGGATATTTGTTCCGTTAGTAATAGAAACAGGTTTTGTTTTGCTGTGCTGCGATGGGATGGGCGTGTGCTGCGTGCCGGTGCTGACAAAGGTACAGTATTGTTGTGGCTCTGGTGTGTCGGGCTAATGAACTTCTATGGTTTAATATAGAGATGAAAATAGAAATAAATATACATTTAAAAATAAATCTAAAATTAGAGTGGTAAACATAAATATAGATAACAGATACATACATAAAACTATAATACATGGTATATAATTGTAACATATTATCACATAGATAAATGATAGTCTCTTATATTTATATATATACACACAAAGATAAATAAATATAGATTGTAAATATAAAAATATTTAAATAGAGTTAAAATAAATTGGGGGTGTTATTAGGTTATAGGCTGGGGTTTTTAAATAAATGACAGAAATAAAATATCAATTCAGATATACAAATATATATACAAATACAAATCTCTATAAATATTTAATTTAAATAAATATGAGTAAAAGAAATATACAATACAGAAAATATATATCTATTATTATATTAGAAGGTTCTCTCTAATATATATATATCTATGAATAAAATAAATAAAAATATCCATATAAATATCACTATAATTTTGAAAAATAAATTTACTTCCTGCATTTTAAATCTGGTTCAAATAAAGGGGTGTCCTTGGTTTTTATTTGGTTAGAGGCAGGAGTTTTATTTTAAATAATATAAGGAATATAGAAATGTGGATCTTAAGATAGGAATATATAATAAATATATAAAGAGAAATTGCTAAAGCATGACTATAAATTTATATATAAATATATGTAAGTAATATGAAGAGTTGTAGTATAGCATATAAATAACATTATACGTGAATATAAATATAAAAATATGTAAATATAGTTTAAAAGAAAGGGAATGTTTTGGCTTTTATTTAAGTAGAGGCAGGGGTTTTATTTTGAATATTATAAGTGTTAGAGAAGTAAAAATCTTGACGCAGAAATATTTAATCAATGTATAAAAATATGTATAAAAATATATAAATAACTACTCGCATCAGATGTAATATAGAATGTAAATTTATTCATAACTTGACATTGCTAAAGATAAATGTATAAGTAAGCAATAGACATTAACATACATTATTATAAATACAAATAGGAATGTAAAAATCAGACATAAGGATAAAAGCTATTTAAATATTTTTTAAAGGAAAGAGTTTGGGTCTTTTTTATTATTGGGTTAGAGGAAGGGTTTTTATTTTAAATAATATGAATGTAGATATTATTGTTATATATTTCTAAATATTGAGATATAAAATCAAGATATAAATATATATATAAACACAAAATATAAGTAAATATAAATAATAGGAAGAGATGGAATGGAGAATACAAATAAGAGTATACATTAGTATGCATTTTAAATGTAAAAGTGAATATGAACCTGGAAAATAGAATTTTAAAAAATATTTAAATACAGTTGAGAAGACTGAGGTTCTTTTTGGCTTTAATGTGGGTAGAGGCAGGGGTTTTATTTTAAATAATGTGTTACAGATGTAAAAATCCTAACACAGAAAGATATAATAAATATATAAAGATATGAGTAAAAGTATATAAAAATATAAGTAATAGGAACACATGTAACATAGAATATAAATTTATAAATAAATCGCTAAATATAAATGCAAAATCGATCATACATCAGTAAACATTTTAAATATAAATTTGAAAAATATTTTTTAAAAAAATTTAAATACAGTTGAAATGAAAGGGGGTTTTATTTGCCATGTATGGGGTAGAGGCAGGGGTTTTATTTTGAGTACTGTGAGTGTTAGAGAAGTAAAAATCCTAACAGAAATATATACTTACTATGTAAAAATATGTATAAAAATATAAAAATAAATTTAAGTTTTAGGGATATATGCAATATGGAATAGAAATGTTTTCATAAAAACAAATGTATAAATGGACAGTGTAGAACAATATACATTATTAAATAGAAATGTGAATATGAATATGAAAAAAACAATTTATAAAATATTTAATTTTGTATTTTAAAGAAATTGTTGGGGTTTTGTTTTGTTTTATCCTATTAGATTAGAGGCAGAAGTTTATTTTTCCTCTTCCCGGTTGTTTTGGGGCGTTTATTTCAGAGCAGTTTTCGGCGGGGGTCGCCCCTGTTCTTTTTTGCCGCCTTCGCTGCCCGCAGCCCCGAGGCGCGCTGCGCCCCCGGCCGGGGCGGGCCGCAGTGCTGCCATCTCGTGGGCAGAGCGCGGTACTGTAGCCCTGCACCGAGAGGCCGCCACCTTGGGAGTGGCGCGTCGCGGATGTCGCGGACTTTTAATTGACCTTCTCAGCAGGGCGGCGAAAAGGGCGGGGAAGTGGAGGACCGGGGTGGGTGTAACTGGACTGCCTGCATGGAATACCGACCCCGGCGCGGCCCCGGTGGTATTTTCTATGGCGTTTCAAGTGTACCCGACACATGCTGTGGTCTCAGCGGCGCCGCGGGCGGGCGTGTTTCGGCGGGTTTGTGAGAGGCATCTGGGTAAACGCCTCGCTGTGCCGGGGTCCTCTCACGGCCGCCTTCCCGCCCCGAGGGAGCCGAGCCGGGCCGAATTGTTCCGCAGAGCCGAAGAGCCGAGTGTGGCCGGACACAGCCGAGTTTCCCCGAAGAGCCGAGTGTGGCCGGAAACAGCCGAGTTTAACCGAAGAGCCCAGTGCAGCCGAAAATAGCCGAGTTGGGCCGAAGAGACGAGTTTAGCCGACAATAACCGAGTTTAACCGAAGAGCCCAGTGCAGCCGAAAATAGCCGAGTTGAGCCGAAGAGCCGAGTGTAGCCGAACACAGCCGACTTGAGACGAAGAACCGACTGTAGCCGAACACGGCCGACTTGAGACGAAGAGCCGATGATAGCCGAGTGTAACCGGTACCGAGTGTAGCCGACATTGGCCGCATTTAGGCAAAGAGCCGAATATGACCGACTTTAGCCCAACCGGGCCGAAGTTCTGCCGAAGAGCCGGAAAAGCCGAATTTAGACGAAAAGCCTAACCGAAACGATTTTAGACCTAAGCCGAACCAAGCCTAATTTAGCCGAGTTTATTTAAACAGAACCGAACGACGCCGCAGCGCTCTGCCTGCACAGCGCCGGTGCAGACGACAGGGGGCGGTGTATAAAGTGAGTATAAAATATCAACTATATATAAGAAGGAATAAAAAGCTCTGTGTCATGTGCAGCAGTAGAAAATTTCAGGCTCCCAGGGAATAAATAGTTTTCTTTCAGTCATTATAGTTTTGGGATTTTTTTTACTCCCAGGTAGCCTGAAAGTTACTACTGCTGCTTTTTTATTCTAAAGCTAGAAAGGAAAACCAAGATTAGAAATACAAGAAAAAGAAAGGGAAAGGGAAAAAAAAGGGGGGGAAAAAAAAAAGGAAAGGAAAGGAAAGAAAGCAGGAGAGCAGAAGGGAAGGAAAGGGAAAGGGGTGAAAAACAGAGTTAAAAAAAGAAAAAGAGTTGGAGGGAAAAAGAGAGGGCATTCGGGAGGAGCGGTGCTGCCTCAGGTCCTTCCCTGCCCGGGGGCGAAGGATCCATTTGATGCCCGGGAAGGACTGCAACTCCCGGTGGCGGGGGACGGAGCCGTGGCTGTCAGCCCGAGACTACAGCTCCCGGCAGGCCGTGCTGCCGGCGCGGCGTGTGACGCAACGGCTGACGCGGCACATGAGTGGCTGTCAGCCCGAGACTCCAGCTCCCGCCAGGCCCTGCTGCCGGCGCGGCGTGTGACGCAACGGGCGACGCGGCCCGGCATTTTTCTCTAAATCGGCAGTAAATACAGCTGAGTAAAATTAGCTTGGCTTTCTTCCTTCTTTTGTAACTGAACTGTTTTTATTAAAAATCCTATTTGAATATGTGGAAAAAGTGGGGATGTCCTGTAGCATATCGTAGCTTTTCTTGTTTACAGGGTGCTCAGAAAGCATGCGTCCCTTAGAGTCCCACGGAAAGGTTCTCAGTGCGCTCTCTATCAAGGTATGTATTTAAAATTAAGTGATCCCTTTAGATATTTGCCTGTGTACCTTTTCCTGTAATTCAGAGCTTGCGTTCTGTGGGTTTTATGATAAACCTGTAAAACATGTAAGAATGGTTTTGCAAGTCTGAATCGTTGAAGGCAGCAATAAGTGGATTTAGAGCCTGTTCTTGAGCAGACAAAGGGGAAAAGTGTGACTCTGATGCTGAACTTGTCATTTTTCATTTGACTTGCCTTGAATTATTGAAGAAGAGAGAGAACTAGGAAAAGAGAGAAATAGAATTGATTATTGAGCCCTCCTAAAAAGCTCACCATGATTCAGTGTAGAGCCATAGGGAAGGGTGATGGAACAGAGCTCTGTGCGTTAGAAGGAAATAAACCTGACCTCCACACAGAGTCTTACTAATTTCTATTTTTAAAATGCAAAATAAGTTTAGGAAGTGTTGGAAGTTAGTGTTTTGGGAAAGAAATGGCAGTTCCACAGAACATTCCATTTAAGAGAGGCCCTTGGAAGGATTCATTTTGTAACTGCTGTCACTGCAATCAGTTGGTGGTTCAGCCTTGAAACGTGCACTTGACCTTCTATAAAGCACTGTTTTGTTTGCCTTTCAGTGCTATGAGTCTTGATAAATTGGAGAAGAGCCCAAGAGAAATTTTTCATCCCTTGATATAAAAGGTAGGAAGTGACTTTTTTTGGTTTGGTTCTTTTTCTTTATTATTTCCTGGAAATAAAAGTAATTAAGTATAGGTGCTACTGGTTTGTTTCTTCCAGTAGCAGGTGATAATAATAGTAGTAGTGCTAGCAAAAATAATAATAGAAATAATAATAATAGTAATGTAATACTACTTAAACTGTCTTTATCCATTGGACTGGCCATTTCAAATCAAAACTTCTAAACACAAATCAAACCATCATCCTTGTAGAATCTTTCACAGCAGCAGGCTAAAGATCCTGGTTTTGTTGACAGGATTTATTGGTTCTGGAAGAACAAGCCTAACTTCTTCTAGCTCACAGACCCGTCCGGTGAACCCAGCTTTGTATTTTGATGGGCTTGTGATGACTTCGAAATCAATTGCTCATTACAGTTAAAAAAAATTAATGTTTTTTTGAATGTGACAGCAGAAATAACTTTATGCACCAACTTAATAATGATAGATCACCAGTTTAAGTTAAAAATTCATGCTATACTATCAAAATTTAAAGGTAAATTATTATGTATTAGGTGATGGTATAAAGTGTATGTTCTAATGTGTAATGCAAAGATACATACATACCTGAAAGTCCTGAGAGGAAACAAATTTTTATGTCTGCTGTTTGATTGTTTACGATATGATATTTGGCTTTATTTCCCAGGGATCGGTGAATTTTAACTTTGGAGTCCTCTGTGCTAAGGATGCTCAGCTTACCGATGATGAAATGTTCAGTAATGGTGAGTTTTTCACCTTCTCTTTAATTGCTATGCTGATCTGACTAAGAAAAGAAAAAACAAAAGAAAGAGAAAAAAAAAAGGATGGTTTATTATTTTTTACGCTGTTATGTTTGTTTCCTCAGTATTTGCTGCAGCTCTGCTTACCCAAGCTTTGGGTTCCTTCTGTCCCACTGGGAGTGGCCCAATTTGGTTGCATCTGGTGAAATTCACCCTGAGACCTTACAGAACCAGCTCCAACTACGTGAGAGCCATTTGCAGTTCTCTCCAGACGCCTGGAGAATGGGCGACGTTTCTGAGGATCCGGCGAGTGTGCTTCTGTCAAAACTCAGTCTGTGAAGTTTCTGGGGAAAACCCTTCTGTGTCCTGAAGGGTTCAAACTCTGGTGAGGATCCAGTTATCAGGTGCTCACCTGGTTGGTTCCAGCTCCCAAAGGTAACACTTGTACTCTTGCCCTGTAGTTTACATCTATTGTATTTTTGTTATTTTGCAAGATTTTTTGTCTTTGCAAAATATTGTGCATTTCACTCTTTGGGCACTCTCAGATGGTTCTTTGGTGCAGCACCACCCCATGGGACACTTGGCTGCTATCCTGAAGGGGATGGTCGCTAGAATTGTAAATCCTGGAGTGTTTATAAGTCTTCTGTCCCCAGGGAGGTGTCGTGCTTTGTTTACTTTTGTTCTGTTAGTTAGGCGCTGCTTCTCGTTGCAAGTATGAATTTCAAACTGCCCTGTTCTTATTTTAACTGTTTTCCTGGTTCTCTCCCTATGGCAGGGAAAGACTCTCGTATCCTTGTCGTCGGGCTCGGTGCTGTCCAAGAAGATACAGAGACTAAAAAAATCATAAGAAGCAAAATATGACTGCAGGGAAAAGAAGCTGGAGAGAACAAAAGGTGATATTGTTATCCTTACCCTGTATTAGAAACATCCGCTGTGCTTTGATGCTGGCAGCTGCCAGGGGCTTGTTAGCTCTTTGTAGGCAGGTGTAGGTGTTCACTTGTAGGTTTTTTCTCTGGACAAGTCAATTCAAACTTTGCTAAGCTTATATTTGCAGAGTACTCTCTAGCACAGTCCAGCATGACATTTTTGAATGTTGTAAAAATACCATGTTACTTGGAAATTGCTAATGAAGAGAAGCTTTAGGGGAAAATAAGATTTCAGGGTTGGAAGGTGTGAGAAGAATTGTGTGAGGATGTTAGACTGAAGTAAAGCACACTTGAAGCTGGACTGGCACGCTGGCAGGTCCCCTATTAAACAGTAGTGCTGAGATTAGCCTGGGAGTTGCCCATTGTTTCTGTAGAAATCAATGTTTCCTGGTCTTCAGAGGTAAGCTGCTTTGAAAAGCTGGAAGGTGCAGCATGCTGACAATCCCCGTGCTTTGGATTAAAAGTAGATTTCAGAAGGGTCCTAAGCTTTTGTCTTTTCCTAGAAGTCGATGTAATCCTATCGAGGAGTTTTTAGTTCTGTGTTGCCATGTCATCCATCAGAGCCCTGCTGTACTAATCATCATACAAGTACAAAACAAAAAATCAGATCCTGTCCCACCCACTTAGAGCCCAGAACACGATTTCCTCAGGCTGCCATTTGTGTGCCATCAGTACTCACCACGGAAGGGAGCTGGGGATTGTTGCAGCTGTTGGGAACAAACCGCTTCTCGTCACACAGAAATGGAATTGGGACGACGCCTCGGCCAGCCCCTCTCTGCCATCGTCTCCTGAATCTGCAGCAGAGCAGTTCCAGTCCATCCGGGCACGTGTAATCCAGTTCCTGATGATCTGAGCACACGGAGCAGCGCTCAGCTGCTGTGGGGGGCTCACGGAAGGCAGAGTGTGCATTGTCATCTTCCTGAACCTACAGACGAATCAAAGTGAGAAGCAACAGCGTGGAAATCAGTCGCATATATGCTAAATAAAACTTGCAGATTTTTTTAAGAATTGTTGTTTCTTGTTCTTTGTTGTGCCTCAGTGCTTAGAAAACCTCCCTTTAAAATCAGTTAAATTCATCAGTTGAACCTTTGTTTGCAGACCCTCACTGAGCAGAATTCATTGCAGACTCAGTGCACGCTGTGCTGGCCTCCCGGGAGTGTGAGGAGCTCATGTGTGCTACGTTTTGCTTTAGGACGCTCTAAGGTATTTATTCCTTTTGGGATACATGATGAGAATTCCCAAGAGAGGTAGTTATAAGGTATGACATCGGGAAAAAGCCTGTGTGGTTAGAATGTTGTTGCTGTCAAAAGTTAATTTTTTCTTAGCCAGTAGTTAGCTTTTTGCTTTATTTTTGTGGTATCAGTATTTTATTGTTTAAAAAATTCCTTCAAAATAACTTCAGTGGCTGGCCATCAGTACCTTGTTCAGATTTGCCTATTTGCTTGTAGCTAAAATGTTCACATCTTGTTTATCATTATATTTAAGAAACTGCTGCCCAGCCAACTAATAACTGAATATCCATCTGTCTGGGACACGGGGAGAGGATTTAGGTAATGTCTTTGTTTCCAGAAAAAAGTTGTAGTGTAGTTTCTAAATAGAGGAGAAGGGGATGAAGACTCGGGGCTCTGATGCCGTTGGGGCACCCCAAGGTCCCAAGGAGAAGGAGCCCCACTGGGGTGCAGGAGCAGGTGTGTTCTCATCTAATAATGAACAAATTATAAATATAAATATGACAATTATAAGCATGAAAATATTTTTAAAATACTTAAATAAAGCGGGTTTTCTTTATTGGTCAATAGGCAGGGTTTTGATAGTAAAAATTATAAATACAAATAATATAAAGGTAGAAATCTAAGTTTAGAAATATATAATAAATACATACAGATAAATATAAAAATTAAAAATATAAGAAAAAATTAGTTGTAGCAGTAGATATTATACATAATTTAAATAATAATTTAAATCTATTTTAAAATTTTATATATATAATATATCATTATTAATGTAATACATCCAAAGAAACGATAAATTAAAATATGAATGTATAATTATACAAAGTATAAATAAAAAATATTTCAATATCCTTTAAAAGAAGGGTTTTTTTTATTTATTTGGTTAGAGACGGGGTTTTTATTTGAAATAATGGAAGTATTATAGAAGTATAAAACTAAATATAGAAATATACAGTCAATATGGAAAGATATTTGTAAAAAACACGAGCGAACGACGCCTCCTCCGGCCTAATGGAACGAGCTCAGCCGAACCAAGGCGAGACCGGCGGAGTCTGACGGCCTCGAGCGAACCGAGGCCAGGCTTGCGAGGCTGCGTGAACCGAGCCCAGCCGAACCGAGCCCGCTGCTCTCGTGCGCGCTAATTAGCGCGAGTGCGGTCACAGCCCAATGAGCTCCTGTGCAACGCCGCGCTCCCGATCGTGTCCGTGCGATGGCCGGGCCGCCCGCGGGACGCGGCAGCAGGAGAGCCCCGAGCCGGGCGAGTTTAACGTGAGGCGGCGCCGCTTGCCCGCCGTCAGGGAGCCGAGCCGAGCCGAGCCGCGCCGAACGTACAGAGCGGCTCCGAGTTGGGCCGAAGCGAGCCGGGCCGCGCCGAGCGCAGAGAGCGGCTCCGAGTTCGGCCAAATGAAGCCGAGCCGCGCCGAGCGCAGAGAGCGGCTCCGAGTTCGGCCGAATGAAGCCGAGCCGCGCCGAGCGCACTGAGCGGCTCCGAGTTCGGCCGAAGCGAGGCGAGCCGAGCCGCGCGCACTGAGCGGCTCCGAGTTCGGCCGAAGCGAGGCGAGCCGAGCCGCGCCGAGCGCACAGAGCGGCTCCGAGTTCGGCCGAAGCGAGGCGAGCCGAGCCGCACCGAGCGCGCAGAGCGGCTCCGAGTTCGGCCGAAGCGAGGCGAGCCGAGCCGCGCCGATCGTACAGAGCGGCTCCGAGTTCGGCCGAAGCGAGGCGAGCCGCGCCGAGCGCACAGAGCGGCTCCGAGTTCTGCCGAAGTGAGCCGAGGCGCCCCGAGCGCAGAGAGCGGCTCCGAGTTCGGCCGAAGCGAGGCGAGCCGCGCCGAGCGCACAGAGCGGCTCCGAGTTCTGCCGAAGCGAGCCGAGCCGCGCTGAGCGCACTGATCGGCTCCGAGTTCTGCCGAAGCGAGCCGAGCCGCGCTGAGCGCACTGATCGGCTCCGAGTTCGGCCGAAGCGAGCCGAGGCGCCCCGAGCGCACAGAACAGCTCCGAGTCCGGCCGAAGGGAGCCGAGCCGTGCCGAAGGGTCGAGTCCAGCCGAATGCAGATGACAATGGCCGAGTTTAGCCGACTAGAGCCGAGTTTAGCCGAGCAGCTGTGAGCCTTGAGGTGAGCGTGCATCGTTGCCGGCTTGGGATTGAGTGAAATGCGCTAAGGAAACCAGCTCTGGGGAGGGAGGCAGGGAAATCCTCTCTTAACGTTTACCAATTCTTCCGTCAAACTCATCACGGCAGGACAGCGTGAAGACTGAAAGTGTAAGAAGATGTGGAGGGAAACAGAGAATCTGACAGGAGCATCGAATGCACAAGTGCACGAATTTTGCTTTTTGCTTGGATGTAAATTCAGAAGTTGTAAGGAATTTGGGAAGAAGAAGGGACATTTCAGAAGGAGAAGAAGTTGTTGTTACAGTCCTGGCAAAATCTTTTGTTCTAGCTAATAAAAGAAGTTAGTTTAAAAAACAAAAAAAAAAGTGTTTTTTTTTTCTTCACTGTTATATTCATTGGTGATATATGGTGTGTTGTTTTATTTCTTGGTATTATTAACTCTGTGTAAATTGTTTTTTGAGTGAAGCTAACTTTGGATGGGTTGTTTTGTATTTGAGGTAGGATCAATTTCAATAGGTTTCTTTCACAGAGTTCTCATAGGTATTACTGGGATTTTGGTTTTGTTTACTGTATGCATAAACATAGAGATTTGGTAGGGCCAGCTGGGCTGCTGGAGTTTTGGGTGTGAATTTATTAGATGGCTTTTGTTAAACACAGAATAATTATGTAAGGTAACAGCAAATTACCCAATCACCCAATTTATCCAGCTATGTAACCTTACCACAAAGTTTTATATCTTGCCAGTTTTCTGTTCTTCTGCTCCAAGTAGTTGTTGCAAAAAAGAAAGCACGGTTACTTTTCTGAAGAGTTTTCTTCTATAACAAGCCCTTTACTGCCCTTGAATGTGAGTCAGAGGAGCTAAACAGCTGCAGCTGCTCTGAGGGCTTGGTGGGATTCGCCCCCTCCCTTTTCCTGGGTGCCATGGGAACGAGAGGCGGGCACCATCAGGGGTATATTAACCCCAGCCGTGGCTGAGGGGCTTCATTCCCTCTTGGGGATGTGCTGGGGTAAGAGCTCTCCTCTCATTTCAGGGAAGAGGCTCTTTCAGCTCGTCTCAGCTTATTTTCAGCAGGTGTTTCTGGGCATCTAAAGCACAGAGGCTTGGAAGATTCTGTGAAGAAAACAGCATAGAACACAGGGAATATTTAGGTTTGTGATTTTGGGTTTTGTGTTTAGGGGTGGTAAAGTGCCTTTGAAATTTTTGGTTTTGCACTGTTTTTTTTTTTTTTGGTTGGATTTTTTTTTGGTGGAATTTTTTGTTTCTTAGGTTTTCTTTTTGGGGTTTTTGGTTGGTTTTCATTGCTTTCTTTGATTTTTTGGTAGTTTCTGTATTTTTTTTTTTGTGGGGATTTAGGTGTTTTGGGTTTTTTTATTTTTGTTTTCTGGTTTAGTTTTTTGTTGTTGTTGTTGTTGTTATTGTTTTTTTTTTTTGGTTTTTTTTTCTTTAATGGAGGAGTGAGACTCCCTGAAATTCCAAGCTGTGTCAAGCACAACAGATTCTCAGCAGATTCATCATGTCTTCAGAGGGATCTGCCCAGTGTCCAAGATGATGTTTGAGACTCAGGCTTCTGATGAGTTGAGGATTGTGACTGGGAGAGGGAGAGTGTTCAGGTATCCAGTTTAGGAGTTATTGGGAGGGGGTTTGCAGGCAGCAGGGTGAGAAAGGGTGTTTATTTGTTTATTTGAGGCCCCCCCCCCCCCCCCCCCAAGGCTGTTCAGAAGCCTAGCAGAGGCATTCCCATGTCTTGCAGCACACAAGGTCATCCACTGTACTCACAGCAATGCCATTTAACTTTGCCTTTCTCTAACCCAGGTGCCACCCCTAATGAAGGCCACAGCCTTGGAATCAGGATGAAACTGGAGCCTGAAGGAGCCAGGCACGCTCAGGAAAGGGCAAGTAGCTGCCTGTGTGGGATTTGGCCCACATAACTCTGGACTCACACTTTGGTTTTGGTTTTCTTTATTGGAGGTGACCGAGAGGCTCACAGGCCATCACAGAGCCCTCCGAGGCAGACTCATTTCAGGTGCAACGTGGATTCCCCTCACTGATCATCCAAAAGATAAGTTTGGGGCCACGGCCTGGAGATGGTGGAGTAGCACGTTGGGAATCCCTGGGACAGATTTAAAAATGAGCAGAGGAGAAAGCAATCTTCTCCAAGGGCCTATTAGGACAGCTAAAGGGAGAGGCTCTACTTTTGATGGCAGATGTCAGGCGGGCAGTGCAGAACAGCTCCGGTGTGCGTCGTGTTGTCTGGTGTGCTGTGTTCCCTAGTGTGTCTTTGGGGTCCCTTTTGCCCTCTTCCCTCGAGGCCCTCACCACAAGCATGATGTGTCGTGTTTGGTGTCCCCCTGTTTGTCACGTTCTGTGTCACGGGTGTGTGCACACATTTGTGCCGGAGCTGTTCTGCCCTGCCCATGGCCTGCTGCAGTAGGACAAGCCTTGGGGAGTTGAAATTTGTCATGTGGGCTGTACTTGGGCTCTAGATGCTGTTCCTAGATTGACATAAGGTGTTTGCAGCTTGTGAGTTACCCTGGTGGTGTTTGACATATGTTCTAACTTTCTTTGAGGTGCAGATGCATTCCATGTGTGGCAGAGGGTCAGGGTTAGGAGGTGCCGGGCCTTCTTAGGAGTGCGGTGAGTAGCAGAGTGGTGGGGTTTTGGCCGATGCGGTGCCAAGATCAGGCACTGATGTTTGGTTCTCTTTAATCTAGCTGTCTGAGAGACACCAGCCCGGTGGCAGCAGGACCTTCCCAGGTGACGAGGTGGCCTTTCTATGCACCTGAAAGGGACCGGCATCCCCAGATGTATGAGAGATAAGTAGAGGGCTGTGACCCACAGAGGGGATGAAGGCATGGTGCTGGTTTGGGAATGACTGGGAGGGGTTTTTGAGTCCAATTTGGAGGTGGGGGGTGTTCATGAGGTGGCCCCTTAGGCCCCATAAAAGCAAAGTCTCACTTTTGATCGCAGTGCTGAGGTGTGCAGGGCAGAGCAGTCCCGGGGTGTCTCGTGTCACTTGTCTGTTGTGCATTATGTGTTGTTTGTGTATCCCATATCTTTATCTTAGGGGGGCCTGTCAGAAACCTTGGCATCCTTGTTAGCATCTGTGATCTCTGCATTCCTTGGCCTGGCACCCGGGCGACAGAACTTTTGACTCGGGAGCTCAGACATGCATCAGACTCTCTTCTCTCTTTGGAAGCATCCAGTCAGGTGTCTTGTCAGGTCTTGTTCTGAGCTGTCCGGACAGCTATGCCCCACCTGGTTCCCTTATGGTGGATTAAGACTTGTAATATTACGAGGTTAGGTAGAGGGTTTTGAATGTAGGTTTCCTAGGCATCCATCTTTGATTTATTCCAATAACTGCATTCAATTAGCATCTTCTTCCTCCAGGGTTTTCTGAGCCTCATCAGCTCACCATCGGTCTCAGCTCGGTCATCTCCCTTTGCATTCTCTCAGTCCTTGCAGCCATTTTCCTTGCCAAGAGATTTCTGTTCCTGTTGTGTCCCCGTTGTCTGTCCTGTCCTGTCTGTCCTGTGTCACGGGTGTCAGCACACGTATGTGCCGGAGCTGCTCTGCCCTGCCGCACTGCCTGGTGCGATAGGAGAAGTCCTGGGGACTTGGAATTTGTAATGTGGGGTGTAGCTGGACTCTAGATGGGATTTGTAGATGGACACATCATATCTGGAGCTCATCAGTTATCCTGCAACAGTGTGACTCTTGTCCTACCTTTTTTTTCAGATTGAGATGGTTTAAATCTGTGCCAGAGGGCCCCATCCCGGGTGAGGGAATTGCCCCGAGCAGGTGAGGCCCATTTGTCTCTGCAGCAGAAGTGTGTATGGTGGCTGTGTTACAGCTCTGTTCTTTGTCTTTCTTTTTAGAACGTCCATCTGGATGCCAGCAGTCAAGGTGGGCAGCGGGGAGGAGTGGTTGTTATTGCTCAGCTCTCAAGCACAACAATTTTTCAGGAGATTGATCGTGTCACAAGGGAGATCTGCCCAGTGTCAAGGATGATGTTTGAGATTGAGGCTTCAGGTGAGTTGAGGATTGTGACTGGGAGAGGGAGGGTGAGTAGGTATCCAGTTTAGGAGTTCTTGGGAGGGGGTTTGCAGGCAGCAGGGTGAGAAAGGGTGTTTATTTGTTTATTTGAGGGCCCCCCCCCACAAGGCTGTTCAGAAGCCTAGCAGAGGCATTCCCATGTCTTAAAGCACACAAGGTCCTCCACTGCACTCACAGGAATGCCATTTAACTTTGCCTTTCTCTAACCCAGGTGCCACTCCTAAGGAAGGCCACAGCCTTGGAATCAGGATGAAGCTGGAGCCTGAGGGAGCCAGGCACGCTCAGGAAAGGGCAAGTAGCTGCCTGTGTGGGATTTGGCCCACATAACTCTGGACTCACACTTTGGTTTCGGTTTTCTTTATTGTAGCTGACCAAGAGGCTCACAGGCCATCACAGAGCCCTCCGAGGCAGACTCATTTCAGGTGCAACGTGGATCCACATCGCCGATCATCCAAAAGATAAGTCGGGGGCCACGGCCTGGAGATGGGAGAGTATCAGGTTGGGAGTTCTTGCGCCAGATTTAAAAATTGGCAGTGGGAAAAGCAATCTTCTCCAAGGGCCTCTTAGGACAGGTAAAGGGAGAGGCTCTACTTTTGATGGCAGATGTCAGGCGGGCAGTGCAGAACAGCTCCGGTGTGTGCCATGTTCCCTAGTGTGTCTTTGGGGTCCCTTTTGCCCTCTTCCCTCGAGGCCCTCACCACAAGCATGATGTGTCGTGTTTCTTGTCCCCCCTGTTTGTCACGTTCTCTGTCACGGGTGTGTACACACGTTTGTGCCGGAGCTGTTCTGCCCTGCCCATGGCCTGCTGCAGTAGGACAAGCCTTGGGGAGTTGAAATTTGTAATGTGGGGTGTACTTGGGCTCTGGATGCTGTTCCTAGATTGACATAAGGTGTTTGCAGCTTGTGAGTTACCCTGGTTTTGTTTGACATAAGTTCTAACTTTCTTTCAGGTGCAGATGCATTCCACGTGTGGCAGAGGGTCAGGGTTAGGAGGTGCCGGGCCTTCTTAGGAGCGCGGTGAGTAGCAGAGTGGTGGGGTTTTGGCCGATGCGGTGCCAAGGTCAGGCACTGATGTTTGGTTCTCTTTAATCTAGCTGTCTGAGAGACACCAGCCCGGTGGCAGCAGGACCTTCCCAGGTGACGAGGTGGCCTTTCTTTGCACCTGACAGGGACCGGCATCCCCAGATGTCTGAGAGATAAGTAGAGGGCTGTGACCCACAGAGGGGATGAAGGCATGGTGCTGGTTTGGGAATGACCGGGAGGGGTTTTTGAGTCCAATTTGGAGGTGGGTGGTGTTCATGAAGTGGCCCCTTAGGCCCCATAAAAGCAAAGTCTCACTTTTGATCGCAGTGCTGAGGTGTGCAGGGCAGAGCAGTCCCGGGGTGTCTCGTGTCCTTTGTCTGTTGTGCATTATGTGTTGTTTGTGTATGCCATGTCTTTTACCTTAGGGGGGCCTGTCAGAAACCTTGGCATCCTTGTTAGCATCTGTGATCTCTGCGTTCCTTGGCCTGGCACCCGGGCCATAGAACTTTTGACTGGGGAGCTCAGACAGGCATCAGACTCTCTTCTGTCTTTGGAAGCATCCAGTCAGGTGTCTTGTCAGGTCTTGTTCTGAGCTGTCCGGACAGCTATGCCCCACCTGGATCCATTATGGTGGATTAGGACTTGTAAGAATGTGAGGGCAGGCAGAGGATTCTGACCATAGGATTCCTAGGCATCGATCTTTGCTGTTCTTGGAATAAATCCTTCAGTTAGCATCTTCTTCCTCCAGGGTTCTCTGAGCCTCATCAGCTGACCGTCAGTTTGAACTCAGTCATCTCCTTTTGCATTCTCTCAGTCCTTGCAGCCATTTTCCTTGCCAAGAGATGTCTGTTCCTGTTGTGTCCCCGTTGTCTGTCCTGTCCTGCCTGTCCTGTGTCACGGGTGTCTGCACACATTTGTGCCGGGGCTGCTCTGCCCTGCCGCACAGCCTGGTGCAATAGGAGAAGTCCTGGGGACTTGGCATTTGTAATGTGGGGTGTAGTTGGACTCTAGATGGGATTTGTAGATGGACGCATCATATCTGGAGCTCTTCAGTTATCCTGCAACAGTGTGACTCTTGTCCTAACTTTTTTTCCAGAATCAGATGGATTAAATCTGTGCCAGGGGGCCCCATCCCGGGTGAGGGGATTGCCCCGAGCAGGTGAGGCCCCATTTGTCTCTGCAGCAGAAGTGTGTATGGTGACTGTGTTACAGCTCTGTTCTTTGTCTTTCTTTTTAGGAAATAAATCTGGATTCCAGCAGCCAAGGTGGGCAGCGGAGAGAAGTGGTTGTTATTGCTCAGCTCTCAAGCACAACAATTTTTCAGCAGATTGATCGTGTCACAAGAGGGATCTGCCCAGTGTCAAGGATGATGTTTGAGATTGAGGCTTCAGGTGACTGAGGATTGTGACTGGGAGAGGGAGGGTGTTCAGGTATCCAGTTAGGAGTTCTTGGGAGGGGGTTTGCAGGCAGCAGGGTGAGAAAGGGTGTTTATTTGTTTATTTGAGGGCTCCCCCCCCCACAAGGCTGTTCAGAAGCCTAGCAGAGGCATTGCCATGTCTTAAAGCACACAAGGTCATCCACTGCAGTCACAGCAATGCCATTTAACTTTGCCTTTCTCTAACCCAGGTGCCACTCCTAATAAAGGCCACCGCCTTGGAATCAGGATGAAGCTGGAGCCTGAGGGAGCCAGGCACGCTCAGGAAAGGGCAAGTAGCTGCCTGTGTGGGATTTGGCCCACATAAGTCTGAACTCATACTTTGGTTTTGGTTTTCTTTATTGCAGCTGACCGAGAGGCTCACAGGCCATCACAGAGCCCTCCGAGGCAGACTCATTTCAGGTGCAACGTGGATCCACATCGCCGATCATCCAAAAGATAAGTCGGGGGCCACGGCCTGGAGATGGGAGAGTATCAGGTTGGGAGTTCTTGCGCCAGATTTAAAAATTGGCAGTGGGAAAAGCAATCTTCTCCAAGGGCCTCTTAGGACAGGTAAAGGGAGAGGCTCTACTTTTGATGGCAGATGTCAGGCGGGCAGTGCAGAACAGCTCTGGTCTGTCTGGTGTTGTCTCGTGTGCCGTGTTACCTGGTGTGTCTTTGGGGTCCCTTTTGCCTTCTCCCCTCGAGACCCTCACCACAAGCATGATGTGTCGTGTTTCTTGTCCCCCCTGTTTGTCACGTTCTCTGTCACGGGTGTGTACACACGTTTGTGCCGGAGCTGTTCTGCCCTGCCCATGGCCTGCTGCAGTAGGACAAACCATAGGGAGTGGGAATTTGTAATGTGGGGTGTACTTGGGCTCTGGATGCTGTTCCTAGATTGACATAAGGTGTTTGCAGCTTGTGAGTTACCCTGGTTTTGTTTGACATAAGTTCTAACTTTCTTTCAGGTGCAGATGCATTCCACGTGTGGCAGAGGGTCAGGGTTAGGAGGTGCCGGGCCTTCTTAGGAGCGCGGTGAGTAGCAGAGTGGTGGGGTTTTGGCTGATGCGGTGCCAAGATCAGGCACTGATGTTTGGTTCTCTTTAATCTAGCTGTCTGAGAGACACCAGCCCGGTGGCAGCAGGACCTTCCCAGGTGACGAGGTGGCCTTTCTTTGCACCTGACAGGGACCAGCATCCCCAGATGTCTGAGAGATAAGTAGAGGGCTGTGACCCACAGAGGGGATGAAGGCATGGTGCTGGTTTGGGAATTACTGGGAGGGGTTTTTGAGTCCAATTTGGAGGGGGGGGGTGTTCATGAGGTGGCCCATTAGGCCCCATAAAAGCCACGTCTCACTTTTGATCACAGTGCTGAGGAGCGCAGGGCAGAGCAGTCCCGGGGTGTCTCGTGTCCTTTGTCTGTTGTGCATTATGTGTTGTTTGTGTATGCCATGTCTTTTACCTTAGGGGGGCCTGTCAGAAACCTTGGCATCCTTGTTAGCATCTGTGATCTCTGCATTCCTTGGCCTGGCACCCGGGCCATAGAACTTTTGACTGGGGAGCTCAGACAGGCATCAGACTCTCTTCTGTCTTTGGAAGCATCTAGTCAGGTGTTTTGTCAGGTCTTGTTCTGAGCTGTCCGGACAGCTATGCCCCACCTGGATCCATTATGGTGGATTAGGACTTGTAAGAATGTGAGGGCAGGCAGAGGATTCTGACCATAGGATTCCTAGGCATCGATCTTTGCTGTTCTTGGAATAAATCCTTCAGTTAGCATCTTCTTCCTCCAGGGTTCTCTGAGCCTCATCAGCTGACCGTCAGTTTGAACTCAGTCATCTCCTTTTGCATTCTCTCAGTCCTTGCAGCCATTTTCCTTGCCAAGAGATGTCTGTTCCTGTTGTGTCCCCGTTGTCTGTCCTGTCCTGTCCTGCCTGTCCTGTGTCACGGGTGTCTGCACACATTTGTGCCGGGGCTGCTCTGCCCTGCCGCACAGCCTGGTGCAATAGGAGAAGTCCTGGGGACTTGGAATTTGTAATGTGGGGTGTAGTTGGACTCTAGATGGGATTTGTAGATGGACACATCATATCTGGAGCTCATCAGTTATCCTGCAACAGTGTGACTCTTGTCCTAACTTTTTTTCCAGAATCAGATGGATTAAATCTGTGCCAGGGGGCCCCATCCCGGGTGAGGGGATTGCCCCGAGCAGGTGAGGCCCCATTTGTCTCTGCAGCAGAAGTGTGTATGGTGACTGTGTTACAGCTCTGTTCTTTGTCTTTCTTTTTAGGAAATAAATCTGGATTCCAGCAGCCAAGGTGGGCAGCGAAGTGGTTGTTATTGCTCAGCTCTCAAGCACAACAATTTTTCAGCAGATTGATCGTGTCACAAGAGGGATCTGCCCAGTGTCAAGGATGATGTTTGAGATTGAGGCTTCAGGTGATTGAGGATTGTGACTGGGAGAGGGAGGGTGTTCAGGTATCCAGTTAGGAGTTCTTGGGAGGGGGTTTGCAGGCAGCAGGGTGAGAAAGGGTGTTTATTTGTTTATTTGAGGGCTCCCCCCCCACACAAGGCTGTTCAGAAGCCTAGCAGAGGCATTGCCATGTCTTAAAGCACACAAGGTCATCCACTGCAGTCACAGCAATGCCATTTAACTTTGCCTTTCTCTAACCCAGGTGCCACTCCTAATGCAGGCCACCGCCTTGGAATCAGGATGAAGCTGGAGCCTGAGGGAGCCAGGCACACTCAGGAAAGGGCAAGTAGCTGCCTTGCAGGGATTTGGCCCGCATAACTCTGGACTCACACTTTGGTTTTGGTTTTCTTTATTGTAGCTGACCAAGAGGCTCACAGGCCATCACAGAGCCCTCCGAGGCAGACTCATTTCAGGTGCAACGTGGATCCACATCGCCGATCATCCAAAAGATAAGTTGGGGGCCAGGGCCTGGAGATGAGAGAATAGTGGGTTGGTAGTTCTTGGGGCAGATTTAGAAATTAGCAAAGAGAAGAGCATTCTTCTCCAAGGGCCTCTTAGGACAGGTAAAGGGAGAGGCTCTACTTTTGATGGCAGCTTTCAGGTGGGCAGTGCAGAACAGCTCCGGTGTGTGCCGTGTTCCCTAGTGTGTCTTTGGGGTCCCTTTTGCCCTCTTCCCTCGAGGCCCTCACCACAAGCATGATGTGTCGTGTTTCATGTCCCCCTGTTTGTCACGTTCTGTGTCACGGGTGTCTGCGGGTATTTGTGCCGGAACTGTTCTGCCCTGCCCATGGCCTGCTGCAGTAGGACAAGCCTTGGGGAGTTGAAATTTGTAATGTGGGCTGTACTTGGGCTCTAGATGCTCTTCCTAGATTGACATAAGGTGTTTGCAGCTTGTGAGTTACCCTGGTTTTGTTTGACATAAGTTCTAACTTTCTTTCAGGTGCAGATGCATTCCACGTGTGGCAGAGGGTCAGGGTTAGGAGGTGCCGGGCCTTCTTAGGAGCGCGGTGAGTAGCAGAGTGGTGGGGTTTTGGCCGATGCGGTGCCAAGGTCAGGCACTGATGTTTGGTTCTCTTTAATCTAGCTGTCTGAGAGACACCAGCCCGGTGGCAGCAGGACCTTCCCAGGTGACGAGGTGGCCTTTCTTTGCACCTGACAGGGACCAGCATCCCCAGATGTCTGAGAGATAAGTAGAGGGCTGTGACCCACAGAGGGGATGAAGGCATGGTGCTGGTTTGGGAATGACCGGGAGGGGTTTTTGAGTCCAATTTGGAGGTGGGTGGTGTTCATGAGGTGGCCCCTTAGGCCCCATAAAAGCAAAGTCTCACTTTTGATCGCAGTGCTGAGGTGTGCAGGGCAGAGCAGTCCCGGGGTGTCTCGTGTCCTTTGTCTGTTGTGCATTATGTGTTGTTTGTGTATGCCATGTCTTTTACCTTAGGGGGGCCTGTCAGAAACCTTGGCATCCTTGTTAGCATCTGTGATCTCTGCGTTCCTTGGCCTGGCACCCGGGCCATAGAACTTTTGACTGGGGAGCTCAGACAGGCATCAGACTCTCTTCTGTCTTTGGAAGCATCCAGTCAGGTGTCTTGTCAGGTCTTGTTCTGAGCTGTCCGGACAGCTATGCCCCACCTGGATCCATTATGGTGGATTAGGACTTGTAAGAATGTGAGGGCAGGCAGAGGATTCTGACCATAGGATTCCTAGGCATCGATCTTTGCTGTTCTTGGAATAAATCCTTCAGTTAGCATCTTCTTCCTCCAGGGTTCTCTGAGCCTCATCAGCTGACCGTCAGTTTGAACTCAGTCATCTCCTTTTGCATTCTCTCAGTCCTTGCAGCCATTTTCCTTGCCAAGAGATGTCTGTTCCTGTTGTGTCCCCGTTGTCTGTCCTGTCCTGCCTGTCCTGTGTCACGGGTGTCTGCACACATTTGTGCCGGGGCTGCTCTGCCCTGCCGCACAGCCTGGTGCAATAGGAGAAGTCCTGGGGACTTGGCATTTGTAATGTGGGGTGTAGTTGGACTCTAGATGGGATTTGTAGATGGACACATCATATCTGGAGCTCTTCAGTTATCCTGCAACAGTGTGACTCTTGTCCTAACTTTTTTTCCAGAATCAGATGGATTAAATCTGTGCCAGGGGGCCCCATCCCGGGTGAGGGGATTGCCCCGAGCAGGTGAGGCCCCATTTGTCTCTGCAGCAGAAGTGTGTATGGTGACTGTGTTACAGCTCTGTTCTTTGTCTTTCTTTTTAGGAAATAAATCTGGATTCCAGCAGCCAAGGTGGGCAGCGGAGAGAAGTGGTTGTTATTGCTCAGCTCTCAAGCACAACAATTTTTCAGCAGATTGATCGTGTCACAAGAGGGATCTGCCCAGTGTCAAGGATGATGTTTGAGATTGAGGCTTCAGGTGACTGAGGATTGTGACTGGGAGAGGGAGGGTGTTCAGGTATCCAGTTAGGAGTTCTTGGGAGGGGGTTTGCAGGCAGCAGGGTGAGAAAGGGTGTTTATTTGTTTATTTGAGGGCTCCCCCCCCCACAAGGCTGTTCAGAAGCCTAGCAGAGGCATTGCCATGTCTTAAAGCACACAAGGTCATCCACTGCAGTCACAGCAATGCCATTTAACTTTGCCTTTCTCTAACCCAGGTGCCACTCCTAATAAAGGCCACCGCCTTGGAATCAGGATGAAGCTGGAGCCTGAGGGAGCCAGGCACGCTCAGGAAAGGGCAAGTAGCTGCCTGTGTGGGATTTGGCCCACATAAGTCTGAACTCATACTTTGGTTTTGGTTTTCTTTATTGCAGCTGACCGAGAGGCTCACAGGCCATCACAGAGCCCTCCGAGGCAGACTCATTTCAGGTGCAACGTGGATCCACATCGCCGATCATCCAAAAGATAAGTCGGGGGCCACGGCCTGGAGATGGGAGAGTATCAGGTTGGGAGTTCTTGCGCCAGATTTAAAAATTGGCAGTGGGAAAAGCAATCTTCTCCAAGGGCCTCTTAGGACAGGTAAAGGGAGAGGCTCTACTTTTGATGGCAGATGTCAGGCGGGCAGTGCAGAACAGCTCTGGTCTGTCTGGTGTTGTCTCGTGTGCCGTGTTACCTGGTGTGTCTTTGGGGTCCCTTTTGCCTTCTCCCCTCGAGACCCTCACCACAAGCATGATGTGTCGTGTTTCTTGTCCCCCCTGTTTGTCACGTTCTCTGTCACGGGTGTGTACACACGTTTGTGCCGGAGCTGTTCTGCCCTGCCCATGGCCTGCTGCAGTAGGACAAACCATAGGGAGTGGGAATTTGTAATGTGGGGTGTACTTGGGCTCTGGATGCTGTTCCTAGATTGACATAAGGTGTTTGCAGCTTGTGAGTTACCCTGGTTTTGTTTGACATAAGTTCTAACTTTCTTTCAGGTGCAGATGCATTCCACGTGTGGCAGAGGGTCAGGGTTAGGAGGTGCCGGGCCTTCTTAGGAGCGCGGTGAGTAGCAGAGTGGTGGGGTTTTGGCTGATGCGGTGCCAAGATCAGGCACTGATGTTTGGTTCTCTTTAATCTAGCTGTCTGAGAGACACCAGCCCGGTGGCAGCAGGACCTTCCCAGGTGACGAGGTGGCCTTTCTTTGCACCTGACAGGGACCAGCATCCCCAGATGTCTGAGAGATAAGTAGAGGGCTGTGACCCACAGAGGGGATGAAGGCATGGTGCTGGTTTGGGAATTACTGGGAGGGGTTTTTGAGTCCAATTTGGAGGGGGGGGGCTGTTCATGAGGTGGCCCATTAGGCCCCATAAAAGCCACGTCTCACTTTTGATCACAGTGCTGAGGAGCGCAGGGCAGAGCAGTCCCGGGGTGTCTCGTGTCCTTTGTCTGTTGTGCATTATGTGTTGTTTGTGTATGCCATGTCTTTTACCTTAGGGGGGCCTGTCAGAAACCTTGGCATCCTTGTTAGCATCTGTGATCTCTGCGTTCCTTGGCCTGGCACCCGGGCCATAGAACTTTTGACTGGGGAGCTCAGACAGGCATCAGACTCTCTTCTGTCTTTGGAAGCATCTAGTCAGGTGTTTTGTCAGGTCTTGTTCTGAGCTGTCCGGACAGCTATGCCCCACCTGGATCCATTATGGTGGATTAGGACTTGTAAGAATGTGAGGGCAGGCAGAGGATTCTGACCATAGGATTCCTAGGCATCGATCTTTGCTGTTCTTGGAATAAATCCTTCAGTTAGCATCTTCTTCCTCCAGGGTTCTCTGAGCCTCATCAGCTGACCGTCAGTTTGAACTCAGTCATCTCCTTTTGCATTCTCTCAGTCCTTGCAGCCATTTTCCTTGCCAAGAGATGTCTGTTCCTGTTGTGTCCCCGTTGTCTGTCCTGTCCTGTCCTGCCTGTCCTGTGTCACGGGTGTCTGCACACATTTGTGCCGGGGCTGCTCTGCCCTGCCGCACAGCCTGGTGCAATAGGAGAAGTCCTGGGGACTTGGCATTTGTAATGTGGGGTGTAGTTGGACTCTAGATGGGATTTGTAGATGGACACATCATATCTGGAGCTCTTCAGTTATCCTGCAACAGTGTGACTCTTGTCCTAACTTTTTTTCCAGAATCAGATGGATTAAATCTGTGCCAGGGGGCCCCATCCCGGGTGAGGGGATTGCCCCGAGCAGGTGAGGCCCCATTTGTCTCTGCAGCAGAAGTGTGTATGGTGACTGTGTTACAGCTCTGTTCTTTGTCTTTCTTTTTAGGAAATAAATCTGGATTCCAGCAGCCAAGGTGGGCAGCGGAGAGAAGTGGTTGTTATTGCTCAGCTCTCAAGCACAACAATTTTTCAGCAGATTGATCGTGTCACAAGAGGGATCTGCCCAGTGTCAAGGATGATGTTTGAGATTGAGGCTTCAGGTGACTGAGGATTGTGACTGGGAGAGGGAGGGTGTTCAGGTATCCAGTTAGGAGTTCTTGGGAGGGGGTTTGCAGGCAGCAGGGTGAGAAAGGGTGTTTATTTGTTTATTTGAGGGCTCCCCCCCCCACAAGGCTGTTCAGAAGCCTAGCAGAGGCATTGCCATGTCTTAAAGCACACAAGGTCATCCACTGCAGTCACAGCAATGCCATTTAACTTTGCCTTTCTCTAACCCAGGTGCCACTCCTAATAAAGGCCACCGCCTTGGAATCAGGATGAAGCTGGAGCCTGAGGGAGCCAGGCACGCTCAGGAAAGGGCAAGTAGCTGCCTGTGTGGGATTTGGCCCACATAAGTCTGAACTCATACTTTGGTTTTGGTTTTCTTTATTGCAGCTGACCGAGAGGCTCACAGGCCATCACAGAGCCCTCCGAGGCAGACTCATTTCAGGTGCAACGTGGATCCACATCGCCGATCATCCAAAAGATAAGTCGGGGGCCACGGCCTGGAGATGGGAGAGTATCAGGTTGGGAGTTCTTGCGCCAGATTTAAAAATTGGCAGTGGGAAAAGCAATCTTCTCCAAGGGCCTCTTAGGACAGGTAAAGGGAGAGGCTCTACTTTTGATGGCAGATGTCAGGCGGGCAGTGCAGAACAGCTCTGGTCTGTCTGGTGTTGTCTCGTGTGCCGTGTTACCTGGTGTGTCTTTGGGGTCCCTTTTGCCTTCTCCCCTCGAGACCCTCACCACAAGCATGATGTGTCGTGTTTCTTGTCCCCCCTGTTTGTCACGTTCTCTGTCACGGGTGTGTACACACGTTTGTGCCGGAGCTGTTCTGCCCTGCCCATGGCCTGCTGCAGTAGGACAAACCATAGGGAGTGGGAATTTGTAATGTGGGGTGTACTTGGGCTCTGGATGCTGTTCCTAGATTGACATAAGGTGTTTGCAGCTTGTGAGTTACCCTGGTTTTGTTTGACATAAGTTCTAACTTTCTTTCAGGTGCAGATGCATTCCACGTGTGGCAGAGGGTCAGGGTTAGGAGGTGCCGGGCCTTCTTAGGAGCGCGGTGAGTAGCAGAGTGGTGGGGTTTTGGCTGATGCGGTGCCAAGATCAGGCACTGATGTTTGGTTCTCTTTAATCTAGCTGTCTGAGAGACACCAGCCCGGTGGCAGCAGGACCTTCCCAGGTGACGAGGTGGCCTTTCTTTGCACCTGACAGGGACCAGCATCCCCAGATGTCTGAGAGATAAGTAGAGGGCTGTGACCCACAGAGGGGATGAAGGCATGGTGCTGGTTTGGGAATTACTGGGAGGGGTTTTTGAGTCCAATTTGGAGGGGGGGGGTGTTCATGAGGTGGCCCATTAGGCCCCATAAAAGCCACGTCTCACTTTTGATCACAGTGCTGAGGAGCGCAGGGCAGAGCAGTCCCGGGGTGTCTCGTGTCCTTTGTCTGTTGTGCATTATGTGTTGTTTGTGTATGCCATGTCTTTTACCTTAGGGGGGCCTGTCAGAAACCTTGGCATCCTTGTTAGCATCTGTGATCTCTGCATTCCTTGGCCTGGCACCCGGGCCATTGAACTTTTGACTGGGGAGCTCAGACAGGCATCAGACTCTCTTCTGTCTTTGGAAGCATCTAGTCAGGTGTTTTGTCAGGTCTTGTTCTGAGCTGTCCGGACAGCTATGCCCCACCTGGATCCATTATGGTGGATTAGGACTTGTAAGAATGTGAGGGCAGGCAGAGGATTCTGACCATAGGATTCCTAGGCATCGATCTTTGCTGTTCTTGGAATAAATCCTTCAGTTAGCATCTTCTTCCTCCAGGGTTCTCTGAGCCTCATCAGCTGACCGTCAGTTTGAACTCAGTCATCTCCTTTTGCATTCTCTCAGTCCTTGCAGCCATTTTCCTTGCCAAGAGATGTCTGTTCCTGTTGTGTCCCCGTTGTCTGTCCTGTCCTGTCCTGCCTGTCCTGTGTCACGGGTGTCTGCACACATTTGTGCCGGGGCTGCTCTGCCCTGCCGCACAGCCTGGTGCAATAGGAGAAGTCCTGGGGACTTGGAATTTGTAATGTGGGGTGTAGTTGGACTCTAGATGGGATTTGTAGATGGACACATCATATCTGGAGCTCATCAGTTATCCTGCAACAGTGTGACTCTTGTCCTAACTTTTTTTCCAGAATCAGATGGATTAAATCTGTGCCAGGGGGCCCCATCCCGGGTGAGGGGATTGCCCCGAGCAGGTGAGGCCCCATTTGTCTCTGCAGCAGAAGTGTGTATGGTGACTGTGTTACAGCTCTGTTCTTTGTCTTTCTTTTTAGGAAATAAATCTGGATTCCAGCAGCCAAGGTGGGCAGCGAAGTGGTTGTTATTGCTCAGCTCTCAAGCACAACAATTTTTCAGCAGATTGATCGTGTCACAAGAGGGATCTGCCCAGTGTCAAGGATGATGTTTGAGATTGAGGCTTCAGGTGACTGAGGATTGTGACTGGGAGAGGGAGGGTGTTCAGGTATCCAGTTAGGAGTTCTTGGGAGGGGGTTTGCAGGCAGCAGGGTGAGAAAGGGTGTTTATTTGTTTATTTGAGGGCCCCCCCCCACAAGGCTGTTCAGAAGCCTAGCAGAGGCATTGCCATGTCTTAGAGCACACAAGGTCATCCACTGCAGTCACAGCAATGCCATTTAACTTTGCCTTTCTCTAACCCAGGTGCCACTCCTATGGAAGGCCACATCCTTGGAATCAGGATGAAGCTGGAGCCTGAGGGAGCCAGGCACGCTCAGGAAAGGGCAAGTAGCTGCCTGTGTGGGATTTGGCCCACATAAGTCTGAACTCATACTTTGGTTTTGGTTTTCCTTATTGTAGCTGACCGGGAGGCTAACAGGCCATCACAGAGCCCTCCGAGGCAGACTCATTTCAGGTGCAGCGTGGATTCCCCTCACCAATCATCCAAAAGATAAGTTGGGGGCCACGGCCTGGAGATGGGAGTGTAGCAGGTTGGGAGTTCTTGGGGCAGAGTTAAAAAGCAGCAGAGGGAAAAGCATTCTTCTCCAAGGGCCTGTTAGGACAGCTAAAGGGAGAGGCTCTTCTTTTGATGGCAGCTTTCAGGCGGGCAGTGCAGAACAGCTCCGGTCTGTGTCCTGTTGTCTGGTGTGCTGTGTTCCCTAGTGTGTCTTTGGGGTCCCTTTTGCCCTCTTCCCTCGAGGCCCTCACCACAAGCATGATGTGTTGTGTTTGGTGTCCCCCTGTTTGTCACGTTCTGTGTCACGGGTGTCTGCAGGTATTTGTGCCGGAGCTGTTCTGCCCTGCCGCATGGCGTGCTGCAATGGGACAAGCCTGGGGAGTTGAAATTTGAATGTGGGCTCTACTTGGGCACTAGGTGCTATTCCTAGGTTTACATAAGGTGTTTCCAGCTTGAAAGTTAAAGTTATTGTGGAGGTGTGTGACATATGTTCTAACTTTCTTTCAGGTGTGGATGCATTGCATCCATGGCAGAGGGTCAGGGTTAGGAGGTGCTGGGCATTCCTAGGAGCATGGTGAGTAGCAGACTGGTGGGGTTTTGGCCGATGCGGTGCCAAGGTCAGGCACTGATGTTTGGTTCTCTTTAATCTAGCTGTCTGAGAGACACCAGCCCGGTGCCAGCAGGACCTTACCAGGTGACGAGGTGGCCTTTCTTTGCACCTGACACAGGCATCCCCTGATGTCTGAGAGATAAGCAGAGGGCTGCAACCCTCAGAGGGGATGAACGTGGGGTGCTTTGTCAGGACTCCCTGAGGTGGGGGTCTGAGTTGGCTCTGGCAATGAGGTTAGCCAAGATGTTGCCCCTTAGGCCCCATAAAAGCAAAGTCTCCCTTTTGGTCACAGTGCTGAGGTGCGCAGCAGGGCAGAGCAGTCCTGGTGTGTCTTGTGTCACTTGTGTATTGTGTGTTTTCCTGGATATCTCATGTCTCTTATCTTAGCCCTGTGAGGGGCCTCTCAGAAATCTTTCCTAGCATCCGTGATCTCAGCGTTCCTCGCCCTGGCACCCATGCCATAGATCTTTTGACTGGGGAGCTCACACAGGCATCAGAAATGCATCTCTCTTTAGAAGCGTCCAGTCAAATGTCTTGTCATGTCTTGTTCTGAGCTGTACGGACAGCCATGCTGCGCAATGATCCATTATAGCAGAGTAGGACTTGTAAGGATGTGAGGTTAGGGAGAGGATTCTGACTGTAGGATTCTCGGGCATCCATCTTTGCAGTTTTTGGAATAAATCATTCTGTTTGCATCTTCTTCCTCCAGGGTTCTCTGAGCCTCATCAGCTCACCATCAGCTTCAACTCTTCTTCTTTTGCATTCTCTCAGTCCTTGCAGCCATTTTCCTTGCTAAGAGATTTCCGTTCCTGTTGTGTCCCCAGTGTTTGTCACGTCTTGTCTGTCCTGTGTCACGGGTGTCTGCACACATTTGTGCTGGAGCTGCTGTTCTGCCCTGCTGCAATATGAGAAGTCTCAGGGACTTGGAATTTGTAATGTGTAGTTGGATTCTAGATGGGATTTGTAGATGGACACAGGATACGTGGAGCCCATAAGTTATCCTGCAGCCCTTTCACTTTCATCCTAACTTTCTTTTAGTTGCAGAAGGATAAATCCAGGGCAGAGCCCCCCATTCTGGGTGAGGGGATTCCCCTGTGAAGGTCAGTCACTGTTTGTCTCTGCAGAGGAAGCATAAATTGTGGCTGCTGCAGCTCTGCTCTTTGTCTTTATTTTTAGGAAGTCAAGGCAGAGAGCAGCTGTCAAGGCTGAGTGGGCAAGGTGAGCATTCAGTAGGGTACCGAAACAGTTGTTATTGCTGAGGTCTCAGTTTCTGGTGCAGCTCTAGGTATGTATTATTCCTCTTTTTATTTTAGATGGACTGCTTGCCATCTATCCTAGCCCAGCATGCCCATGCCAGGTGGGTTCAAGCTTAAGGTAGCAGTGTGGCATACTTGTCAGGGTTGGGAGGTTGTGTTTTCACAGTATCTCAGCATGCTTTTCTGCTTTGTTTCTTTGCAGGTGCTGTCGCTGCCCTAGGCATGCCGGGGAAGAGAGGAGGGCAGGTGACTCGGAGTTTAGGCGGGCTGATTCCTAGGTGAGCGTTATGCAGCAGCATGCTAAGTGTGTACATTTTCTTTTTGCAGGTATCTTCCAGGCGGCCTCTGGAGTCAAATCAAGACTTGAGGTGAGCTGGGGCAGGGGTGCGAAGGAGTCCCGGGGATTACTGTTTTTGAGGGCAATAGTCACGTTTTCTGTTTTGCCTTAGGTACCCTGGGCAGGCTTGTAGCCACAGCTTGGAAGCGGCAGCACCGAAGCGCACACATTGAGAACGTCTCAACGTCCACGTCCGACCGAGGATGGATTTTGTCTGCTTGTCTTCCAAAAGCTAAGTGTCGGGGCCAGTGGTTGGGAGAAGGGGAAAAGCCTTTACTATCACAGGAGGCAATCTGATGTCAGCTTAGCGGAGAGGTCTGTAGTGGGACAGGCTCCCTGGAAGTAAAGGGAGAGGGTTTCTCCTCAGCCTCACCAGAGCCTTTGCCGGGCAGGGCAGTTCCTACCCATCTCCACATTCTCGTGAACTTTGCGTCATCTGCCTTCCTCGACTTGAAGTCGTCACGGCTCTTTCCCCCGTGGAGCTTGCCTTCAGGTCCGGAGCTGTAGCCGCAGTCACCTGGCAGTCCGCTTCCTTCTCTAGGCTTGCTGAGCCTCTCGAGCATCCTCCTAACTGCTTTGGCCCTAACTTCCTTTAATGAGTTGCATTTCATCATCACGTGCTGTTGTCATAGGGCTTCCTTTCCCTTGGCCTCATTGGCCTCTGGCTCGTCTTGTGCTAGGACTCTCGGGTCCCTAAAGGGAAAGTGCCAAGCAGTTGCAACTTGTCTCTGTGTTATGTCATCTGTGTCTATGTTATGGTGTGTGTGTCCATTGTCTTCCACGGCATAGGCCTTTGTTACATCTCAATGCTTTATCGGCTCTCTTCTGTGCCATGTTCTACTCACATTCCTTGCCGGATATCCCTTATTCCAGCATCTTTACATTTTTACTCTTTGAGACAGGAATGTCTCACAGGGACAAGATGTTCTCATCCATCTTCCTTCTCACTATCAGCTTTGGTAGTGGGTTTTTTTCCATTTTCTTGAACTTCTAGAGGGAGCATCTTACACCCTCCTCACGTGACTGCAGTAGTTCTATAGGTTCCATCTTCTCAAAGGATACAGGGCTCAATAAGTAATCTTCCAGAGAGTTTTCTTAAGTCGTGGTTTATATTGTATGTTCCTATGTTGGCTTATATTGTATGTACTTACATACAGTATAAGTACGTACAGTATAAGCCAGCATAGGTACATGCAATGTAAGTGCATCGCCTTATATTGTTTGTACTTACACTGCATGTAAGCATGTCGCCTTATATTGTGTGTACTTACACTCTGTGTACACTTGCACTGTATGCGTCAGCTTATATTGTGTGTAGACTGTACCACTTATGATCGGAGCTGCCCTGCCCTGGCACATAGTCACAGTTAGGTAGAACAGTTATAACAACTTTACTGTTCATCTGTCTTTTGTGGGATTTTGGGTAGAAAATTCATCAGTCCAGAGTGGGGACAAGTCCTAGCTGTCAGATAGCCACTTGTTGACCCTTCCTGTTGTCTCACAGGTCGCCGAGGCTGCTGCTTTCCCCAGGATCTGCCATTTAGCTCAAGGAGCGGCAGCCAGAAGATGTGACAAAGCACCTTCTTCAGCATCTCAGAGAAGGGCCACAGTGAGCGTGTAAGAAGGAGTGTGTGTGAGAGCACGTGGCTGTGTCTGTCTGCTCGTCTCTGCGTGTGTGAGCGCATGCTGACTGGATTTAACCTTGTGTATATGACTTTTGCTTTTCAGGTTTTGCAACTCATTGTTAAATTGAGAATAAAAAATCCCCAGCTGCCTTCCACCCTGGCTGCTTTTTTTTTTTTGGTCCCGGCCAAGTAAAAACCCAGAAAAATACTCCAAGATAGGCTAGAAAAGGCCCAAAAAACCCAGTAAAAAAACCCAAGATGGGCAAGAAAAACCCAGAAAAAAGCAGAAAAAACCCCAAAATGGGCAACAAAGAAACCCCACAAAAATCCAGGAAAAAAACTGCAAGATGGGGAAGAAAAAAATCAAGAAAAAACCCAGAACAATCCCAGGGAAAAAATCTCAAGAGGGGCAAGAGCAAACCCGGGAAAAAAAGCTAAAAACCCCAAGATGGGCAAGAAAAAACCAGGAAAAAAAACCCAAGATGGGCAAGAAAAGCCCAGAAAAAACCATGGAAAAAAACCAAACATGGGCGAGAATACCCAGAAAAAAACCCCAAGATGGGCAAGAAAAACGGCAGAAAACACCCACAGAAAACCAGGGAAAAAACCTCAAGATGGGCAAGAAGAATCCCAAAAAACCCCCACAGGATGGACCAGAAAAAACGCAGGAAAAACCAGGAAAAATAAACCAGGAAAAAAAAACGGAAAAAAAATCCCAAGATGGGCAAGGAAAAACCCAGAAAAAAACCAAGAACAAAAACCCCAGACTGGCAGGAAAAAAACGCAAAAAAAAAAAACCAAGATGAGCAAGGAGAAGCTCCTCAAAAAACCCAGAAAAATCACAGAAAATCCCCCCAAGATGGGCAAGAAAAAAAGCAAGATGGACCAGAAAAAAATCTGAAAAAACCAAGGAAAAAAAAAAAAAAAAGGAAAAAAAAAAAAGGGAAAAAAACCACCAAGATGGGCAAGAAAAAACCCAGAAAAAAACCCAGAAAAAAAATTCAAGATGGGCAAGAATAAATCTGGATAAAACCCCGCAAGACTGGCAAAAAAACCCCAGGAAAAACTCCAAATTGGGAAGAAAAAAAACTGTCGTAAAAGGTGCCGTAAAGCGCGACTGTTGTAAAGGCTGCCGTAAAGCGCGACTGTCGTAAAAGGTGCCGTAAAGCGCGACTGTCGTAAAAGGTGCCGTAAAGCGCGACTGTCGTAAAAGGTGCAGTAAAGCGCGACTGTCGCAAAAGGTGCCGTAAAGCGCGACTGTCGTAAAAGGTGCCGTAAAGCGCGACTGTCGTAAAAGGTGCCGTAAAGCGCGACTGTCGTAAAGACTGCCGTAAAGCGCGACTGTCGTAAAAGCTGTCGTAAAGCGCGACTGTCGTAAAAGCTGTCGTAAAGCGCGACTGTCGTAAAGACTGCCGTAAAGCGCGACTGTCGTAAAAGCTGCCGTAAAGCGCGACTGTCGCAAAAGGTGCCGTAAAGCGCGACTGTCGTAAAAGCTGCCGTAAAGCGCGACTGTCGTAAAAGCTGCCGTAAAGCGCGACTGTCGTAAAAGGTGCCGTAAAGCGCGACTGTCGTAAAAGCTGCCGTAAAGCGCGACTGTCGTAAAAGGTGCCGTAAAGCGCGACTGTCGTAAAGACTGCCGTAAAGCGCGACTGTCGTAAAAGCTGTCGTAAAGCGCGACTGTCGTAAAGACTGCCGTAAAGCGCGACTGTCGTAAAAGCTGCCGTAAAGCGCGACTGTCGCAAAAGGTGCCGTAAAGCGCGACTGTCGTAAAAGGTGCCGTAAAGCGCGACTGTCGTAAAGACTGCCGTAAAGCGCGACTGTCGTAAAAGCTGCCGTAAAGCGCGACTGTCGTAAAGACTGCCGTAAAGCGCGACTGTCGCAAAAGCTGCCGTAAAGCGCGACTGTCGCAAAAGGTGCCGTAAAGCGCGACTGTCGTAAAACCTGCCGTAAAGCGCGACTGTCGTAAAAGGTGCCGTAAAGCGCGACTGTCGTAAAAGGTGCCGTAAAGCGCGACTGTCGTAAAAGGTGCCGCAAAGCGCGACTGTCGTAAAAGGTACCGTAAAGCACGACTGTCGTAAAAGACGTCGTAAAGCACGACTGTCGTAAAAGACGTCGTAAAGCGCGACTGTCGTAAAGAGTGCCGTATAGCCGGACTGTCGTAAAAGGTGCCGTAAAGCGCGACTGTCGTAAATACGGCCGTAAAGCGCGACTGTCGTAAAAGGTGCCGTAAAGCACGACTGTCGTAAAGACGTCGTAAAGCGCGACTGTCGTAAAAGACGTCGTAAAGCACGACTGTCGTAAAAGGTGCCGTAAAGCACGACTGTCGTAAAGACGTCGTAAAGCGCGACTGTCGTAAAAGACGTCGTAAAGCGCGACTGTCGTAAAAAGTGTCATAAAGCGCGACTGTCGTAAAAGACGTCGTAAAGCACGACTGTCGTAAAGACGTAGTAAAGCACGACTGTCGTAAAAGGTGCCGTAAAGCACGACTGTCGTAAAGACTGCCGTAAAGCACGACTGTCGTAAAAGGTGCCATAAAGCGCGACTGTCGTAAAGACGTCGTAAAGCACGACTGTCGTAAAATACGTCGTAAAGCACGACTGTCGTAAAAGGTGCCGTAAAGCACGACTGTCGTAAAGACGTCGTAAAGCACGACTGTCGTAAAAGACGTCGTAAAGCACGACTGTCGTAAATACGGCCGTAAAGCGCGACTGTCGTAAAAGGTGCCGTAAAGCACGACTGTCGTAAAGACGTCGTAAAGCGCGACTGTCGTAAAAGACGTCGTAAAGCACGACTGTCGTAAAGACTGCCGTAAAGCACGACTGTCGTAAAAGGTGCCATAAAGCGCGACTGTCGTAAAGACGTCGTAAAGCACGACTGTCGTAAAAGACGTAGTAAAGCACGACTGTCGTAAAAGGTGCCGTAAAGCACGACTGTCGTAAAGACGTCGTAAAGCACGACTGTCGTAAAAGACGTCGTAAAGCACGACTGTCGTAAATACGGCCGTAAAGCGCGACTGTCGTAAAAGGTGCCGTAAAGCACGACTGTCGTAAAGACGTCGTAAAGCGCGACTGTCGTAAAAGACGTCGTAAAGCACGACTGTCGTAAATACGGCCGTAAAGCGCGACTGTCGTAAAGACTGCCGTAAAGCGCGACTGTCGTAAAAGGTGCCGTAAAGCGCGACTGTCGTAAAAGGTGCCGTAAAGCGTTACTGTGCGAATTGTTCCGAAGAGCCGAACTTAAATGAGTTTAGACCAAGAGCCGAACCAAGCTGAACCTAGCCGAGTTTCATTAAACAGAACTGAACGTCGCCGCACCGCTGTGCCTGCAGTGCGCCTGTGCAGACAGCAGGGGGCGCTGTGCCTGCAGTGCGCCGGTGCACACAGCAGGGAGCGCTGTATAAAGTAAGTATGAAATATCAACTATCTATAAGAAGGAATAAACGCTCTATGTCACGTGCAGCAGTAGAAAATTTCAGGTTCCCAGGAAATAAATAGTTTTCTTTAAATCATTTTCATTTTGGAGTTTTTTTAATCCCAGATAGCCTGAAAGTTTCTACTGCTGCTTTTTTATTCTAAAGCTAGAAATGAAAACCAAGATTAGAAATACAGGGAAAGAAAGAAAGAAAGGAAGAGAAAGAAAAAAAGAAAATAAGGAAAGGAACTGAAAGGAAGAAAGAAGGAAGGAAGGAAGACAGACAAAAAAAACCAAAAACAAGGAGGGCAAGGAGAAACCTAGGGGGGAAAAAAAGAAAAAGAAAAGAAAAAAAAAAACAACAAAAAACAAACCCACAGAAGAAAACCAAGATGGGCAAGAAAAATCCCTGAAAACAGACCAGAGAAAAACCCCAAGATGGGCAAGAAACAAAATCACAACAAAAAACCAAGATGGGGAAGAAAAAAAAAAAAATAAACAAACTGAAAAAATACCCCCAAGGGGGGCAAGGAAAAACCAGAATAAACACCAAAATGGGCAAGAAGAAACGAAGAAAAAAACCCAAGAAATGCCAGAAAAAAATCAAGGAAAAAGGGAGTAAAAGCCCCAAGAAACAAGGCAAGAAAGAGAGGCAATAAAGGGCACAAAAACTCAAGACAAAAAAAAACAAAAACAAGACATGCCAGAAAAAGGTACGAAAATGGTTCTGCCAGGTGCGATCAAGGTGAGCGGGTTCAGATTCAGGTCCAGGAGATGAACAAGTGTCAGATTAGCTTGGGGCACTGCTGAGCAACGCAGCTGTGACAGGATTTATGTCTAAATACAGTTTAAATGAATTGGGGATTGTTTGGCTTTTATTGGGGTATGGGCTGGAGATTTCATAAAAAATATAAAACTAGAAATGCAAATATATCAGATATATGTCGATATCAATAAATATTTAATATTTATTTATATAAGTAAAAGAAATATATTGTGTCAAAAGAATGTATCTATTATTATATAAAAAGGTATTCTCTCCAATATATATATCTATAAATATAACAAATGAAAATTACAAATATAGATGTGAATAGAATTATGACAAACAAAATTATTTTTAAAATTTTAAATGTGTTTTAAAGAAAGGGGTGTCTTAGCTTTTTATGTCATTAGAGGCAGGGGTTTTATTTTAAATAATATAAGTACTATAGAAATGTAAATCGACATACAGAAATATATCTTTATATCTCTATATATTTATTATATAATACCAAACTATGAATAGAAATAGAAATAGAAATCTATGTAAGTAACATGAAGAGATGCAATATATAATATAATTTTTATTATACAGTAATATAAATTCTAAATATACATGTGAATATAAATATGAAAAATATATGATGGGGGCTGGGAGCAGCCCAGGTGTGAGTGTGAGGATGATGAGGGGGTGGCTCCTGCCGGGGCGAGGCTGTTTTAGGGGGAGGCTTTGCCTCAGCTCCCTTTTGCATGGAGCTGCTGAGTGGAGGGGTTTATGGGCCGCTCCCGGCACTGTCTCATGGAAGGACTGCGAGAGCTTCTCACAGGGTCGGGGGGAACACCTGGATGCCTCCCAGACCCAAGCTGCCACCTCACCTGAGACGAGCTCGTTTGAGAGTCCCAAGCAGCTCCATCAATCTGCAACAAGGAACCTGGGGGGCTGAGTTTTGCTTACCTGGGCAAAGGGTCAGCATTAGTTTTAGAGAGCCGGTGGCCCGGAGTGGCTGTCTGTGTGACTTCTGATATTCTGCCTTGCACAGGATGCCTCCTAGATGTAAGCTGCCACCTCAGCCAAATCGAGCTCATTTGAGAGTCCCAAGTACCACCAGCAATCTGCAACAAGGAACCTGGGCGGCTGAGTTTGGCTTACCTGAGAAAAGAGACAGGACTAGTGTTCAGGAGCCTGTGGCCCGGAGTGGCCAGCCGTCTGCCTGCTGAAATTCTGCATTGCGCAGTATGCCTCCCAGACCCAAGCTGCCAGCACTGGAGAGTCAGGCTGCTTTGAGGGCCCCCAAATGTGTCCAGCAATCTGCCATCAGGAACCTGAGCTGGTGAGTTACACTTACCTGTGTAAAGGGCAGCATTGGTGTTGAGGACTCAGGGGCCCTTAGTGACAGGCTGTCTGCTGAAATTCTGCATTGCGCAGGCTGCCTCTCAGAGCCAAGCTGCCACCTCAGCCGAGTCGAGCTCGTTTGAGAGTCCCAAGCGCCTCCACCAATCTGCAACTAGGAACATGGGGGGCTGAGATTTTCTTACCTGGGTAAGGGGCAGCATTAGTTTTCAGGAACCTGCGGCCTGGAGGGGCCGGCTGCCTGCTGAAATTTCACATGGCGCAGGATTCCTCCCAGAGCCAAGCTGCCACCTGACCTGAGTCAAGCTCATTTGAGGGTCCCAAGCGCCTTGAGCAATCTGCCACCAGGAACTTGGGCTGCTGACTTTTGCTTACGTGGGGAAAGGGTCAGCCCTAATGATCAGGGGCCTGTGGTCTGAGTGGCTGGCCGTCTGCCTGCTGAAGTTCTCCAGTGCGCAGGATGCCTCCCGGATCCAAGCTGCCACCTCAGCTGAGTCGAGCTTGTTTGAGAGTCCCAAGCGCCTCGAGGAATATGCCACCAGGAACTTGGGCTGCTGACTTTTGCTTTCCTGGGGAAAGGGTCATCATTAGTTTTCAGGAGCCTGTGGCCCGGAGTGGCTGTCTGTGTGCCTTCTGAAATTCCGCATTGCGCAGGATGCCTCCCAGACGTAAGCTGCCACCTAAGCCGAGTCGAGCTCGTTTGAGAGTCCAAGCACCACCAGCAATCTGCAACAAGGAACCTGGGCATCTGAGTTTTGCTTATCTGGGGGAAGTGTCAGCATTACTGTTCAGGAGCCTGGGGACCAGAGTGGCCGGCTGTCTTCTGAAATTTAAGATTGTGCAGGATGCCTCCCAGACCCAAGCTTCCCCCACTGTAAAGTCAGGCTGGTTTGAGAGTCCCAAGTGCCTCCAGCAATCTGCCATCAAGAACCTGAGCTGGTGAGTTACACTTCCCTGTGTAATGGGCGGCTTTGGTTTTCAGGGCCGAGGGGCCCTTAGTGGCCGGCTGGCTCTTCATATTCTGCAGTGCGCAGGATGCCTCCCCGACCCCAGCTGCCACCACCGCAAAGTCAGGCTGGTTTGAAGGTCCCAAATGGGCCCAGCAATCTGCCATCAGGAACCTGAGCTGGTGAGTTACACTTCCCTGTGTAAAGGGCGGCTTTGGTTTTCAGGGCCCAGGGGCCCTTAGTGGCCGGCTGACTTCTAAAATTCCACATTATGCAGGATGCCTCCCAGACCCAAGCTGCCACCTCACCTGAGTCAAGCTCATTTGAGAGTCCCAAGCGCCTTGAGCAATCTGCCACCAGGAACATGGGCTGCTGACTTTTGCTTACGTGGGGAAAGGGTCAGCCCTAATGATCAGGGGCCTGTGGTCTGGAGTGGCCGGCCGTCTGCCTGCTGAAGTTCTCCATTGCGCAGGATGCCTCCCAGACCCAAGCTGCTGCCACAGCCGAGTTGAGCTCGATTGAGAGTCCCAAGCGCCTCGAGGAATATGCCACCAGGAACTTGGGCAGCTGACTTTTGCTTACCTGGGGAAAGGGTCACCATTAGTGTTCAGGAGCCTGGGGACCAGAGGGGCCGGCTGTCTTCTGAAATTTAGGATTGCGCAGGATGCCTCCCCGACCAAAGCTGCCACCACCGCAAAGTCAGGCTGGTTTGAGGGTCCCAAGTGCCTCCAGCAATCTGCCATCAAGAACCTGAGCTGGTGAGTTACACTTCCCTGTGTAAAGGGCGGCTTTGGTTTTCAGGGCCCAGGGGCCCTTAGTGGCCAGCTGACTTCTGAAATTCCACATTGCGCAGGATGCCTCCCAGACCCAAGCTGCCCCCACCGTAAAGTCAGGCTGGTTTGAGAGTCCAAAGTAACTCCAGCAATCTGCCATCAGGAACCTGTGCTGGTGAGTTACACTTCCCTGTGTAATGGGCGGCATTTGGTTCCAGTGCCCAGGGGCCCTTAGTGGCCGGCTGGCTCTTCATATTCTGCAGTGCGCAGGATGCCTCCCCGACCCCAGCTGCCGCCACCGCAAAGTCAGGCTGGTTTGAAGGTCCCAAATGGGCCCAGCAATCTGCCATCAGGAACCTGAGCTGGTGAGTTACACTTCCCTGTGTAAAGGGCGGCTTTGGTTTTCAGGGCCCAGGGGCCCTTAGTGGCCGGCTGACTTCCGAAATTCAACATTGCGCAGGATGCCGCCCAGAGCCAAGCTGCTGCCGCAGCCGAGTTGAGCTCGATTGAGAGTTCCAAGCGCCTCGAGGAATATGCCACCAGGAACTTGGGCTGCTGACTTTTGCTTACCTGGGGAAAGGGTCAGCATGACAGTTCAGGAGCCTGGGGACCAGAGGGGCCGGCTGTCTTCTGAAATTTAAGACTGCGCAGGATGCCTTCCCGACCAAAGCTGCCACCACCGCAAAGTCAAGCTGGTTTGAGGGTCCCCAGTGCCTCCAGCAATCTGCCATCCAGAACCTAAGCTGGTGAGTTACACTTCCCTGTGTAAAGGGCAGCTTTGGTTTTCACGGCCCAGGGGCCCTTAGTGGCCAGCTGACTTCTGAAATTCCACATTGCGCAGGATGCCTCCCAGACCCAAGCTGCCCCCACCGTAAAGTCAGGCTGATTTGAGAGTCCCAAGTAACTCCAGCAATCTGCCATCAGGAACCTGTGCTGGTGAGTTACACTTCCCTGTGTAATGGGCGGCATTTGGTTCCAGTGCCCAGGGGCCCTTAGTGGCCGGCTGGCTCTTCATATTCTGCAGTGTGCAGGATGCCTCCCCGACCAAAGCTGCCACCACCGCAAAGTCAGGCTGGTTTGAAGGTCCCAAATGGGCCCAGCAATCTGCCATCAGGAACCTGAGCTGGTGAGTTACACTTCCCTGTGTAAAGGGCGGCTTTGGTTTTCAGGGCCCAGGGGCTCTTAGTGGCCAGCTGACTTCTGAAATTCCACATTGCGCAGGATGCCTCCCAGACCCAAGCTGCTGCCGCAGCCGAGTTGAGCTCGATTGAGAGTCCCAAGCGCCTCGAGGAATATGCCACCAGGAACTTGGGCTGCTGACTTTTGCTTACCTGGGGAAAGGGTCAGTATGACTGTTCAGGAGCCTGGGGACCGGAGGGGCCGGCTGTCTTCTGAAATTTAAGATTGCGCAGGATGCCTCCCCGACCAAAGCTGCCACCACCGTAAAGTCAGGCTGGTTTGAAGGTCCCAAATGGGCCCAGCAATCTGCCATCAGGAACCTGAGCTGGTGAGTTACACTTCCCTGTGTAAAGGGCGGCTTTGCTTTTCAGGGCCCAGGGGCCCTTAGTGGCCGGCTGACTTCTGAAATTCCACATTGCGCAGGATGCCTCCCAGACCCAAGCTGCTGCCACAGCCGAGTTGAGCTCGATTGAGAGTCCCAAGCGCCTCGAGGAATATGCCACCAGGAACTTGGGCTGCTGACTTTTCCTTTCCTGGGGAAAGGGTCAGCATGACTGTTCAGGAGCCTGGGGACCGGAGGGACCGGCTGCCTTCTGAAATTTAGGATTGCGCAGGATGCCTCCCAGACCCAAGCTGCCCCCACCGTAAAGTCAGGCTGGTTTGAGAGTCCCACGTAACTCCAGCAATCTGCCATCAGGAACCTGAGCTGGTGAGTTACACTTCCCTGTGTAAAGGGCGGCTTTGGTTTTCAGGGCCCAGGGGCCCTTAGTGGCCGGCTGGCTCTTCATATTCTGCAGTGCGCAGGATGCCTCCCCGACCCCAGCTGCCACCACCGCAAAGTCAGGCTGGTTTGAAGGTCCCAAATGGGCCCAGCAATCTGCCATCAGGAACCTGAGCTGGTGAGTTACACTTCCCTGTGTAAAGGGCGGCTTTGATTTTCAGGGTCCTGGGGCCCTTAGTGGCCGGCTGACTTCCGAAATTCCACATTGCGCAGGATGCCTCCCAGACCCAAGCTGCTGCCACAGCCGAGTTGAGCTGGATTGAGAGTCCCAAGCGCCTCGAGGAATATGCCACCAGGAACTTGGGCTGCTGACTTTTGCTTACGTGGGGAAAGGGTCAGCATGACTGTTCAGGAGCCTGGGGACCGGAGGGGCCGGCTGTCTTCTGAAATTTAGGATTGCGCCGGATGCCTCCCCGACCAAAGCTGCCACCACCGCAAAGTCAGGCTGGTTTGAAGGTCCCAAATGGGCCCAGCAATCTGCCATCAGGAACCTGAGCTGGCGAGTTACACTTCCCTGTGTAAAGGGCGGCTTTGGTTTTCAGGGCCCAGGGGCCCTTAGTGGCCGGCTGACTTCTGAAATTCCACATTGCGCAGGATGCCTCCCAGACCCAAACTGCCACCTCAGCCGAGTCAAGCTGGTTTGAGAGTCCCAAGCGCCTCCACCAATCTGCAACAAGGAACCTGGGGGTTGAGTTTTGCTCACCTGGGTACAGGGTCAGCATGTGTCTTCAGGAGGCTGGGGACAGGAGTGGCCGGATGTCTGCTGAAATTTCACATTGCACAGGACGCCTCCCAGACCCAAGCTGCCACCACCTAAAAGTCAGGCTGGTTTGAGGGTCCCAAATGGCTCCACCAATCTGACATCAGGAACCGGAGCTGGTGAGTTCCACTTCCCTGTGTAAAGGGCATTATTGGTATACAGGGCCCAGGGGCCTTTAGTGGCCGGTTGCATTCTGAAATTCTGCAATGCGCAGGATCCCTCCCAGACCCAGGCTGCCACCTCACCTGAGTCGAACTTGTTTGAGACTCCCAAGCTCCTACAGCAATATGCCATCAGGAACCTGGGCTGCTGAGTTTTCTTCTTCTGGGAAAGGGCTGGCAGTGGTGTTCCGGAGGTCTTGCCTGGAGTGGCTGTCTGCCTGCTGAAATTCCGCATTGCGCAGGATGCCTGCCGGACCAAGGTGCCTCCACCGCAGAGTCAGGCTGGTTTGAGGGTCCCGAATGGCCCCAGAAATCTGCCATCAAGAACCTAAGCTGGTGAGTTACACTTCCCTGTGTAAAGGGCAGCATCTTTTTTCAGGGCCCAGGGGCCCTTAGTGACCTGCTGCGTGCTGAATTTCTGCATTACGCAGGATGCCACCCTGACCCAAGCTGCCACCGCTGCAGAGTGAGGAGGCTTTGAGGCTCCCAAATGGCTTCAGCAATCTCCCATCAGGAACTTGGGGTGCTGAGTTTTCTTCTTCTGGGACAGGGCTGGCATTTGTGTTCAGGAGGCCCTGACTGGATTGGCTGGCTGCCTGCTGATATTTCTGCTTTGCCAAACGTGCCTCCCAGACCGAAGCCGGCACCAGTTCCAACTCCAGCTGCTTTGTCCTCGGCACGTGTCTCCTGCCATCTGCCATCAGGAACCCAGGTGGCTGGGTTACATTTCCCTGCGTAATGGGCGGCATTTTTGTCCAGTGCCCAGGGGCCCTTAGCGGCCGGCCGGCCGGTGAAATTCCGCATCGGGCAGGATGCCTCCCGCACCCCAGCTGCCACCACCGCAAAGTCAAGCTGGTTTGGGAGTCTCAAGTGGCTCCAGCAATCTTCCTTCAGGAACCTGAGCTGCTGAGTTACACTTCCCTGTGTAATGGGCAGCATTGGTGTCCCGGGCCCTTAGTGGCCCGTAGTGGCCTGCTGCGTCCTGAAATTCTGCATTGGTCTGGATGCGTCCCAGCCCCAAGCTGCCACCTGTGCCTAGTTGATCTTTTTGAGAGTCCCAAGCGCCTCGAACAATATGCCACCAGGAACTTGGGTGGCTGAGTTTTCCTTATCTGGGAAAAGGGACAGGACTAATTTTAAGGATCCCGTGGCCTGGAGCGGCCGGCCGTCTGCCTGCTGAAGTTCTGCATCGCTCAGGATGCCTCCCCGACCAAAGCTGCCACCTCACTCGCGTCGAGCTCATTTGAGAGTCCCAAGTGCCTCCACTAATCTGCAACAAGGAACCTGGGGGACTGAGTTTTGCTTACCTGGGAAAAGGGACAGCACTAGTGTTTAGGAGCCTCTGGTCCAGAGGGGCTGGCTGTCTGCCATCTGAAATTCTGCAACGCACAGTATGCCTCCCAGACCCTAGCTCCCTGCACCGCAAAGTCAGGCTGGTTTGAAGGTTCAGAATGTCCCCAGCAATCTTCCATGAAGAACCCGAGCTGGTGAGTTACACTTACCTGGGGTAACGGGCGGCATTTGTGTCCAGGGCGCAGGGGCCCTTTGTGGACGGCTGTCTGGTGAAATTCTGTATCGCACAGGATCCCTCCCGGACCCAAGCTGCCACCGCCGCCAAGTCAGGCTGGTTTGAGGGTCCCAAATAGCTCCAGCAATATTCCATCAGGAACCTGGGCTGCTGAGTTTTCTTTTTCTGGGACAGGGCCGGCGTTGTTCAGGAGACCTTGCCTCGAGCGGCTGACTGCCTGCTGAAATTCTGCATTGCCAAATGTGCCTCCCAGACCCAAGCCGGCACCAGTTCCAAGTCCAGCTCCTTTTCCCTCGGCACGTGTCTCCTGCCGTCTGCCATCAGGAACCCGGGTGGTTGAGTAACGCTTCCCTGAGAAATGGGCTGGCGTTCCCGTTCAGGGGCCAGGGGCCCTTAGTGGACGGCTAGCTCCTGAAATTCCGCATTGCGCAGGATGCCTCCCAGATCCAAGTTGTCACAGGTGCTGAGTCGAGACGATTTGAGACTCCTAAGCGCCTCCAGCAATTTGAAATCAGGAACCCGGGTTGCTCGGTTTTCTTTACCTGGGAAAAGGGTCAGCATTAGTGTTCAGGGGCGTTTGGCCCGGAGTGGCCGGCTGTTTGCCTTCTGAACTTCTGCATTTCCCAATCTGCCTCCCAGACCCAGTTGGCCCCTGTCCCAATACCAGCCGCTTTGGCCTCGGCACGTGTCTCCTATCTCCCATCAGGAACCTGGCAGCTGAGTCACGCTTACGTGAGAAAAGGGCTGGTGTTCACATTCAGGGCCCAGGGGCCCTTCGTGGCCATCAGCCGGCTAAAATTCTGCATTGCGCAGGATGGCTCCCAGACCCAAGCTGCCACCACCGTACAGTCAGTCTCGGTTGAGGGTCCCAAATGGCTCCAGCAATATTCCATCAGGAACCTGGGATGCTGAGTTTTCTTCTTCTGGGAAAGGGCCGGCAGTGGTGTTCAGGAGGCCTTGCCCGGAGTTGCTGGCTGCCTGCTGAAAGTTCTGTATTGCCAAATATGCCTCTTCGAGCCAAGGTGGCACGAGTTCCAACTCCAGCTGCTTTTTCCTCAGCACGCGTCTCCTGCCGTCTGCCATCAGGAACCTCGGCCGGTGAGTTACACTTCCCTGTGTAAAGGGCTGCCTATTGTGTTCAGGTCCTAGGGGCTGTCTGCCTACTGACCTTTTGCCTTGCGCAGGTGCCCCCTAGACCTCAGGTGGAATCAGTTCCAACTCTAGCTGGTTTCACAGTGCTAAGTGGCTTCTGTAATCTGCCATCTCGAATGTGATCTGGTGAGTGTGGATCGATAGGGGAAAAGGCCGGTCTCTGTGTTGAGGGGCCAGTTGTCCGGAGAGGCCCATCGCCTGCTGAACTTCTGCATTGCAGAGGATGCCTCCCGGACTCTAGCTGCCACCACTGCAAAGTCAGGCTACTTTGGCAGCGCCCAGCGTCTCCCGGAATCTGCCATCAGGACCCTGCGCCGTTGAGCGTCGTTTCCCAGGGCAACGGGTCAGCATTTTTTTTCAGGCGCCTCAGGCCCAGCATGTTCCGCTGCCTGTTGAAATTCCCTATTGCACAGGATGCTTCCAGGTCATAAGCTGGCACAACTTGCAGGTCAGGCTGGTTTGAGTGTCTTAAGGCGCTCCCGCAATCTGCCATCAGGAACGTAGTCTGTTGCATTTTCTTTCCAGGGAAAAGACCTAGCTTTGGTGTTTGGGTGCCCGTGGCCTGGAGCGGCTGTTTGGCTCCTAAAATTCTGCATTGTGTCAGATGCCTTGCAGACCCAAGCCGGCAGCAGTGAACACTCAGGCTGCATTAACAATAACAAGCGCCTTCTGCAAAGGGACACCAGGAACCCGGAACGGTTAGTTTTGTTTACCTAGGAAACGGGGTGGCATTTTTGGTCAGGACTCAGCTGCCACGAGTGCCCAGCCGGCTCCTCATATTTTGCATGGCACAGGATGCCTCTCAAGCCCACACCGGCACCTCTGCAAAATCAGGCTGCGTAGTCAGTCCCAAGCGCCTCCTCTGAACCAACCCGGGCAGGTGAGTTTCGTTTGCCAGGGGAAAGGGCCGGTGTTCGCGTTCACGGGCCTGTAGCCCGGAGCGGTGCGGTGTCTCCTGAAATTCTGTTTTGTGAAGTATGCCTTCCAGATTCCAGCTGGCACCAGGGACACCTCAAGGTACTTTGGTAGTGCCAAGTGCCTCTTGCAAATCGCCATCTTGAATCTGAGTTAGTTAGCTGTCATTGCTAGGGAAAAGGGCCAGCACCGGCGTTCAGAGGTCTACGGACCAGAGCGGCCGGCCGCTTGCCGAAAAACGTGCCTTGCGCCAGACGTCTCACAGACACAAGCCGTCACCACCGGAAAGTCAGGTCAGTTTGTGAGTCTTAAGTGCCTCCTGCAAACCTTCCCCAGCTGTCCCTCGTTGTTAAGGGTTTTGATTGACAGAAAAAATTCTGTTTTTTCATTGCTTGAGGAATTTAAATTGAGGAGAACCCTTCGTTTCACAATATTTTTGGAGAACGAATTATAGGGTAGAATCAGTTTATTTGTCACGTTATCAGTTTCAGTGGACCTAACTGCCCCGCTGTCTAATTTCTATGGGTTCACTTGAAGGAAGCTGTGTCTTTTTCAGCATTTTTAGGATTTAAGTATTCATTTCTGGCCACTTTTTTTCCGTGCCTTTGGAGCCGGTATCTTAGAGAAGAGCGAGCCCGGCGTGTACTTAACACATAAGCCACCCAGGAGGTTTTTTTTCTCATTTTTATTTCTAATGCAGTTAGGCATAATTAGGAGTCCCAATGGGAGTTAGACTATTTATGTCATTATCCTTCTTCTCCACCCTACTCAGTCCTACATGATGTTCTACTTAGCAATTACCAAAGACTAATTATGTAAGGCAGCAGCTTATCACCCAATGTATCTATCTATGTAACCTTAAGAAAAAGTTTAATGTCTTACCAGTTTTCTGTTCTTCTGCTGCAAGTAGTCGCTGCGAAAATGGAAAGCACTGTTTTTTCAATGAAGAGCTTTCTTCTTTAACAAGCCCTTTGCTCCTCTTGAATCTGAGTCAGAGGAGCCAAGCTGCTGCAGCTCTTCTGAGGGCTTTTATACCTGGTGGGATTAGTCCCCTCCCTTTTCCAGGGCATCATGGGAAAAAGAGGCGGGCACTATCAGGGGTATATTAACCCCAGCCTTGGCTAGGGGCCTTCATTCCCTCCCTGGGAACTGCTGGGGTAAGAGCTCTCCTCTCATTTCAGAGAAGAGTCTCTTTTAGCTTATCTCAGCTGATTTTCAGCAGGTGTTTCTGGGCATCTAAAGTAACAGAGGCTTGGGAAATACAGTGAAGAAAACGCCATGGAATACAGGGAGTATTTAGGTTTGTGGTTTTGAGTTTTGTGTTTAGGGGGGGTGAAGTATGTTTGTAGTTCCTGGTTTTGTTCTTGTGTTTTTTTTTTTTTTTTTTTTTTCTTCCATTGTTTTTAGTAGGAGGGCAGCTTTCACAGATTCCAGGGTGTGTCAACTCCAGTACATTTTTCAGCAGATTAATCATGTCATAAGAGGGATCGTCCCTGTGTCCAAGAAGATGCGTGAGATTGGGGATTCAGGGGATTTGAGAATTGAGAGTAGGTGAAGTGAGGGTGAGTAGGTATCCAGTTGGGAGTTCTTGGGGGGGGGGGGTTTGTAGGCAGCAGGGTGTGAAAGGGTGTTTATTTGAGGGCTCCCCCACCCAAGGTTTTCAGAAGCATAGCATGGGCATTTTCATGTCTTTCTCACACAAGGTTATCCACTGCAGTCACAGGAATGCCATTTGACATTCCCTTTGTTTAACCCAGTTGCCATTCTGAATAAAGGCCGCAGCCTTGGAGTCAGGATGAAGCTGGAGCCTGAGGGAGCTAGGCCCACTCAGGAGAGGGCAAGTAGCTGCCTTGCTGGGATTTGGCCCACATAACTCTGGACTCACACTTTGGTTTTGGTTTTCTTTATTGTAGGTGACCGAGAGGCACGCAGGTCATTACGAAGCCCTCGGAGGCAGACTTATTTCAGGTGCAACGTGGATTCCCATCACCCATCATTGAAAAGATAAGTCGGGGGTCACGGCCTGGAGATGGGAGAGTAGCCCATTTGGAGTTCTTGGGCCAGATTTAAAAATGAGCAGAGGGGAAAGCAATCTTGTCCAAGGGCCTCTTAGGACAGCTAAAGGGAGAGGCTCTACTTTTGATGGCAGCTTTCCGGCGGGCAGCGCAGAACAGCTCCGGTCTGCGTCATGTTGTCCACTGTGCCGTGTTCCCTAGTGTGTCTTTGGCATGCCTTTTGCCTTCTCCCCTTAGAGGCCCTCAAAACAGGCATGATGTCTCGTGTTTCTCGTTCCCCTGTTTGTCACGTTCCGTGTCACGGGTGTCTGCACATATTTGTGCCGGAGCTGTTCTGCCCTGCCGTGTAGCTTGCTGCAATAGGACAAGCCCTGGGGAGTTGGAATTTGTAATGTGGGCTGTACTTGGGCTCTAGATGCTCTTCCTAGATTTACATACGGTGTTTGTTGCTTGTGAGTTACCCTGGTGGTGTTTGACATATGTTCTAACTTTCTTTCAGGTGCAGCTCCATTCCAGGTGTGGCAGAGGGTCAGGGTTAGGAGGTGCCGGGCCTTCTTAGGAGCGCGGTGAGTAGCAGAGTGGTGGGGTTTTGGCCGATGCGGTGCCAAGGTCAGGCACTGATGTTTGGTTCTCTTTAATCTAGCTGTCTGAGAGACACCAGCCCGGTGGCAGCAGGACCTTCCCAGGTGACGAGGTGGCCTTTCTCTGCACCTGAGACGGACCGGCATCCCCAGATGTCTGAGAGATAAGTAGAGGGCTGTGACCCACAGAGGGGATGAAGGCATGGTGCTGGTTTGGGAATTACTGGGAGGGGTTTTTGAGTCCGATTTGGAGGTGGGGGGTGTTCATGAAGTGGCCCCTTAGGCCCCATAGAAGCGACGTCTCACTTTTGATCCCAGTGCTGAGGAGCGCAGGGCAGAGCAGTCCCGGTGTGTCTTGTGTCCTTTGTCTGTTGTGCATTATGTGTTGTTTGTGTATGCCATGTCTTTTACCTTAGGGGGGCCTGTCAGAAACCCTGGCATCCTTGTTAGCATCTGTGATCTCTGCATTCCCCGGCCTGGCAGCCCGGCCACAGAACTTTGCACTGGGGAACTCAGACAGGCATCAGACTCTCTTCTGTCTTTGGAAGCATCCAGTCAGGTGTCTTGTCAGGTCTTGTTCTGAGCTGTCCGGACAGCTATGCCCCACCTGGATCCATTTTGGTGGATTAGGGCTTGTAAGAATGTGAGGGCAGGCAGAGGATTCTGACCATAGGATTCTTAGGCATCCGGTTTTGCTGTTCTTGGAATAAATCCTTCAGTTACCTTCTTCCTCCAGGGTTCTCTGAGCTTCATCAGCTCACCATCAGTTTCAACTCGGTCATGTCCTTCTGCATTCTATCAGTCCTTGCGCCCATTTTCTTTGCCGGTAGATTTCTGTCTCTGTGTTGTGTGCTTTGTTTGTCATGTCCTGTCTGTCCTGCGTCACGGGTGTCAGCACACATTTGTGCCGGAGCTGCTCTGCCCTGCCGCACAGCCTGGTGCGATAGGAGAGGGCCCGGGGACTTGCAATGTGTAATGTGGGGTGTAGTTGGACTCTAGGTGGGATTTGTAGATGGACACAGGATATCTGGAGCTCCTCAGTTATCCTGCAACAGTTTGACTCTTGTCCTATCTTTTTATTCAGATTGAGATGGATTGAATATGTGTCAGAGGGCCCCATCCCGTTGAGGGGGTTGCCCCGAGCAGGTGAGGCCCCATTTGTCTCTGCAGCAGAAGTGTATATGGTAACTGTGTTAAAGCACTGTTCTTTGTCTTTCTTTTGAGGAAGTCAATCTGGATACCAGCAGCCAAGGTGAGCAGCGGAGAGAAGTGGTTCTTATTGCTCAGCTCTCAAGAACAACAATTTTTCAGCAGATGGATCATGTCGCAAGAGAGATCTGCCCAGTGTCAAGGATGATGTTTGAGATTGAAGCTTCAGGTGAGTTGAGGGTTGTGACTGGGAGAGAGAGGGTGCTCAGGTATCCAGTTAGGAGTTCTTGGGAGGGGGTTTGCAGGCAGCAGGGTGAGAAAGGGTGTTTATTTGTTTATTTGAGGACCCCCCCACACAAGGCTGTTCAGAAGCCTAGCAGAGGCATTCCCATGTCTCGCAGCACACAAGGTCATCCACGGTACTCACAGCAATGCCATTTAACTTTGCCTTTCTCTTACCCAGGTACCGCCCCTAATGCAGGCCACAGCCTTGGAATCAGGATGAAGCTGGAGCCTGAGGGAGCCAGGCACACTCAGGAGAGGGCAAGTAGCTGACTGGCTGGGATATGTCCCCCATAATTCTGGACTCATACTTTTGTTTTGGTTTTCTTTCTTGTAGCTGACCAAGAGGCTAACAGGCTATCAGGGGCCCTCCGAGGCAGACTCATTTCAGGACCAACGTGGATTGCCATCACTCATCATCCAAAAGATAAGTTGGGAGCCTTTGCCTGGAGATGGGAGTGTAGGAGATTGGGAGTTTTTGGGCCAGATTTAACAACTAGTGGAGGGAAAAGCAATCTTGTCCAAGGGCATGTTAGGACAAGTGAAGGGAGAGACTCTACTTTTAATGGCATCTTTTAGGCGGGCAGTGCAGAACAGCTCCGGTCTGTCTGGTGTTGTGCCGTGTGCCTGTTACCTGGTGTGTCTTTGGGGTCCCTTTTGCCTTCTCCGCTCGAGGCCCTCACCGCAAGCATGATGTGTCGTGTTTCACGTCCCCCTGTTGGTCACGTTCCGTGTCACGGGTGTCTGCCCATATTTGTGCCGGAGCTCTTTTGCCCTGCCGCCAGGCCTGCTGCATTAGGACAAACCCTGGGGAGTTGGAATTTGTAATGTGGGATGTACTTGAGCTCTAGATGCTCTTCCTAGATTTACATAAGGTGTTTGCTGCTTTTGAGTTATCCTGGTGGTGTTTGACATATGTTCTAACTTTCTTTCAGGTGCAGCTGCATTCCGGGTGTGGCAGAGGGTCAGGGTTAGGAGGTGCCGGGCCTTCTTAGGAGCGCGGTGAGTAGCAGAGCGGTGGGGTTTTGGCCGATGTGGTGCCAAGGTCAGGCACTGATGTTTGGTTCTCTTTAATCTAGCTGTCTGAGAGACACCAGCCCGGTGCCAGCAGGACCTTCCCAGGTGACGAGGTGGCCTTTCTATGCACCTGAGACGGACCGGCATCCCCAGATGTCTGAGAGATAAGTAGAGGGCTGTGACCCACAGAGGGGATGAAGGCATGGTGCTGGTTTGGGAATTACTGGGAGGGGTTTTTGAGTCCGATTTGGAGGTGGGGGGTGTTCATGAAGTGGCCCCTTAGGCCCCATAAAAGCCACATCTCACTTTTGATCACAGTGCTGAGGCAGGGCAGAGCAGGGCAGAGCAGTCCCGGTGTGTCTTGTGTCCTTTGTCTGTTGTGCATTATGTGTTGTTTGTGTATGCCATGTCTTTTACCTTAGGGGGGGGCCTGTCAGAAACCTTGGCATCCTTGTTAGCATCTGTGATCACTGCATTCCCTCACCTGGCAGCCCGGCCACAAAACTTTTGACTGGGGAGCTCAGACAGGCATCAGACTCTCTTCTGTCTTTGGAAGCATCTAATCAGGTGTCTTGCCAGGTCTTGTTCGGAGCTGTAGGGACAGCTGTGCCCCACCTGGATCCATTTTGGTGGATGAGGACTTGTAAGAATGTGAGGGCAGGTAGAGGATTCCGAGCATAGGATTCCTAGGCATCGATCTTTGCTGTGCTTGGAATAAATCCTTCAGTTAGCATCTTCTTCCTCCAGGGTTCTGTGAGCCTCATCAGCTGACCGTCAGTTTGAACTCAGTCATCTCCTTTTGCATTCTCTCAGTCCTTGCAGCCATTTTCCTTGCCAAGAGATTTCTGTTCCTGTTGTGTCCCCGTTGTCTGTCCTGTCCTGCCTGTCCTGTGTCACGGGTGTCAGCACACGTATGTGCCGCAGCTGCTCTGCCCTGCCGCACAGCCTGGTGCGATAGGAGAGGGCCCGGGGACTTGGAATGTGTAATGTGGGGTGTAGTTGGACTCTAGGTGGGATTTGTAGATGGACACAGGATATCTGGAGCTCCTCAGTTATCCTGCAACAGTTTGACTCTTGTCCTACCTTTTTTTTCAGATTCAGATGGATTAAATCTGTGCCAGAGGGCCCCATCCCGTTGAGGGGGTTGCCCCGAGCAGGTGAGGCCCCGTTTGTCTCTGCAGCAGAAGTGTGTATGGTGACTGTGTTACAGCACTGTTCTTTGTCTTTCTTTTTAGGAAATAAATCTGGATACCGGCAGCCTAGGTGAGCAGCGGAGAGAAGTGCTTGTTATTGCTCAGCTCTCAAGAACAACAATATTTCAGCGGATGGATCATGTCACAAGAGAGATCTGCCCAGTGTCAAGGATGATGTTTGAGATGGAGGCTTCAGGTGAGTTGAGGATTGTGACTGGGAGAGGGTGGGTGATCAGGTATTGAGTTAGGAGTTGTTGGGAGCGGGTTTGCAGGCAGGAGGGTGAGAAAGGGTGTTTATTTGAGGGCCCCCTACACAAGGCTGTTCAGAAGCCTAGCAGAGGCATTCCCATGTCTCGCAGCACCAAGGTCATCCACTGCACTCACAGCAATGCCTTTTAACTTTGCCTTTCTCTTACCCAGGTGCCACCCCTAATGAAGGCCACAGCCTTGGAATCAGGATGAAGCTGGAGCCTGAGGGAGCCAGGCACACTCAGGAACGGGCAAGTAGCTGACTGGCTGGGGTATGTCCCCCATAATTCTGGACTCACACTTTGGTTTTGGTTTTCTTTCTTGTAGCTGACCAAGAGGCTAACAGGCTATCATGGGCCCTCCGATGTAGACTCATTTCAGGACCAATGTGGATTGCCATCCCTCATCATCCAAAAGATAAGTCGGGGGCCTTGGCCTGGAGATGGGAGTGTAGGAGATTGGGAGTTTTTGGGCCAGATTTAACAAATAGTGGAGGCAGAAGCAATCATGTCCAAGGGCATGTTAGGACAAGTGAAGGGAGAGACTCTCCTTTTAATGGCAGCTTTTAGGCGGGCAGTGCAGAACAGCTCCGGTTTGTCTGGTGTTGTGCCGTGTGCCTGTTACCTGGTGTGTCTTTGGGGTCCCTTTTTCCCTCTTCCCTGGAGGCCCTCACCGCAAGCATGATGTGTCGTGTTTCACGTCCCCCTGTTTGTCACGTTCTGTGTCACGGGTGTCTGCACATATTTGTGCCGGAGCTCTTTTGCCCTGCTGCCTGGCCTGCTGCAATAGGAGAAACCATGGGGAGTTGGAATTTGTAATGTGGCCTGTACTTGGGCTCTAGATGCTCTTCCTGGATTGACATAAGGTGTTTGCTGCTTTTGAGTTATCCTGGTGGTGTTTGATATATGTTCTAACTTTCTTTCAGGTGCAGATGCATTCCAGGTGTGGCAGAGGGTCAGGGTTAGGAGGTGCCGGGCCTCCTTAGGAGCGCGGTGAGTAGCAGAGTGGTGGGGTTTTGGCCGATGCGGTGCCAAGGTCAGGCACTGATGTTTGGTTCTCTTTAATCTAGCTGTCTGAGAGACACCAGCCCGTTGCCAGCAGGACCTTCCCAGGTGACGAGGTGGCCTTTCTCTGCACCTGAGACAGACTGGCATCCCTGGATGTCTGAGAGATAAGTAGAGGGCTGTGACCCACAGAGGGGTTGAAGGCATGGTGCTGGTTTGGGAATTACTGGGAGGGGTTTTTGTGTCTGATTTGGAGGTGGGGGGTGTTCATGAAGTGGCCCCTTAGGCACCATAAAAGCCACGTCTCACTTTTGGTCCCAGTGCTGAGGAGCGCAGGGCAGAGCAGTCCCGGTGTGTCTCGTGTCCTTTGTCTGTTGTGCATTATGTGTTGTTTGTGTATGCCATGTCTTTTACCTTAGGGGGGCCTGTCAGAAACCCTGGCATCCTTGTTAGCATCTGTGATCTCTGCATTCCGTGGCCTGGCACCCAGGCCATAGATGCGATTCTGATACCTGTCTGAGCTCCCTGGTCAAAAGTTCTCTCTTTGGAAGCATCCAGTCAGGTGTCTTGTCAGGTCTTGTTCTGAGCTGTCCGGACAGCTATGCCCCACCTGGATCCATTGTGGTGGATTAGGACTTGTAAGAATGTGAGGGCAGGCAGAGGATTCTGACCATAGGATTCCTAGGCATCGATCTTTGCTGTTCTTGGAATAAATCCTTCAGTTAGCATCTTCTTCCTCCAGGGTTCTCTGAGCCTCATCAGCTGACCGTCAGTTTGAACTCAGTCATCTCCTTTTGCATTCTCTCAGTCCTTGCAGCCATTTTCCTTGCCAAGAGATTTCTGTTCTTGTTGTGTCCCCGTTGTCTGTCCTGTCCTGCCTGTCCTGTGTCACGGGTGTCTGCACACATTTGTGCCGGAGCTGCTCTGCCCTGTTGCCTAGCCTGGTGTAATTGGAGTAATCCTGCGGACTTGGAATTTGTAATGTTGGGTGTACTTCGACTCTAGATGATATTCCTAGGTTGATGGAAGGTTTTTGCAGATTTTGAGTTATCCTCCTGGTATTTGACCTATGTTCTTACTTTCTTTCAGGTGCAGGTGCATTGCATCCATGGCTGCGCATCCCATCCTGGGTGAGGGGGTTCCTGAAATCAGGTTAGTCAACAGTTGTCTGTGCAGGGTGTGTGCTAAGTGTGACCCTGTTACAGGTCTGTTCTTTGTGTTTATTTTTAGGATGCAAAGCTGGATCTCAGCACTCAAGTTCAAGAAGGCAAGGTGAGCAGTGACCAGTAGCCTTCCTTGTTGCTGAGGTCTCACTTTCCGGGGCCAGTCTAAGTCTCCATTCTTGTTTTTGTGCCTTAGTCAAGCCGCTCTGAGCACGTCAAGCTGCCATCCCCCACCAGATGAAGGACTGGGTTTGCTGACTTTGTCAGCCCTGTCTTCTGGGTAGGTGTCTGGATCCACTGAGGAATTCCGGTAAGTCGGGCAAGTAGGGATGAGGAGTGTGGGTCCATGCAGTTTTGAGCAATCCCACATCATCTCCTGTCCTCTTCATGCAGGTGTACTCTGTGATGGTGGCATCGGTGTCTCAGCATGGTGATGTGTGTGACTCCAGGCGATCGGCCATTGGTAGGACAACAGTGAGTAGCAGACTTGTGGCTTTTGGCCCATGCGGTGCCAAGATCAGGCACTGATGTTTGGTTTTCTTTAATCTAGGTGTCTGAGAGACACCAGCCCGGTGGCAGCAGGAACTCCGCAGCTGCTGAGGCCGCCTTCCTTCGCACCCGATACAGAGCAGTATCGCCAGATGTCTGTGAGATAAGTAGAGGGCTATGAACCACAGAGGGGATGAAAGTGGGATGCTAGGTCAGACTCCCAGGGTGGGGGGTTTGAATTGGCTCTGGAGATGAGGGTAGCCAACATGTGGCCCCTTAGGCCTCACAAAAGCAAAGCCTCAGTTTTGGTTATGGTGCTGAGGCTGGCAGCAGGGCAGAGCAGTCCCGGTGTGTCTTGTGTCCCTTGTCTTTTGTGTGTTGTCTGTCTGGATATGTCATGTCTCTTTATCTTAGCACTATGAGGGGCCTCTCAGTAACCTTTCCTAGCATCCGTGATCTCAGTGTTCTTTGCCCTGGCAGCCGTGCCACGGAACTCTTCACCCGGGAGCCCAGACAGGCATCAGAATTGCATCTCTTTTTAGAAGCAGTCTGTCAGAGGTCTTTTCAGGTCTTGTTCTCAGCTGTATGGACACTTGCACCCTGCAAGGTTCCGTTATGGCTGATTAGCACTTGTGAGCATGTGAGCTGAGTTAGAGCATTGTGACTCTAGGGCTCCTGGGCATTCATCTTTGCAGTTCTTGGACTGAATCATTAAGTTTAGCATTTTCTTTTGCCAGGCATCTCTGAGGCTCATCAGCTCACCATCAGTCTAACTTTGGTCATCTCATTTTTCATCTTATCAGTCCTTGCAGTCATTTTCCTTGCCTACAGGTTTCTGTGTGTGTTTTGTCCTCGTTGTTTGTCTCGTCCCGTCCCGTGTCACGGGTGTCCGCACACATTTGTGCCGGAGCTGCTCTGCCCTGCCCCGTAGCCGGGTGCAATCGGAGGCGTCTCGGGGGCTTGTAATTTGTAATGTGGGGTCTAGTTGGCCTCTAGATGGGATTTGTAAATGGACATGACATGTCTGGAGCCTCTAAGTTATCCTGCAGCCCTTTGACTTTTCTCCTAACTGTCTTTCAGATGCAGAAGGATCAAATCCAGGGCCGAGCCCTGCATCTAGGGTGAGGGGCTTCCCCCAAGCAGGTCAGTCACTGTTTTCTCTGTAGAGGAAGCATAAATTATGGCTGTCACAGCTCTTTTGCCTTTCCTTTTAGGAAGTCAAGGCAGAGAGCTGCAGTCCAGGCCAGCGGGCAAGGTGAGCATTGCGTAGCGTACACACGCAGTTTTATTGCTGAGGTCTCAGTTTCTGGCGCAGCTCTAACTGTCTCCTCTTGTTTTTTTTCTTTTTTTTTATTCTTTTAGGTGGTCCACTTGTGATCTATCCCGGCCGAGGATGCTCATGCGAGGCGGGTGCAAGCCTAAGGTATCGGTGTGGCATACTTGTCACGGTAGGGAGGTTGTGTTTTCCCAGTATTTCAGCATGGTTTTTTGCTTTGTTTCCTTGCAGGTGCTGTCGCTGCCCTAAGCATGACCAAGGAACAGAGGAGGGCAGGTGAGTTGGTGTTTAGGCAGGGTGAGTCATAGTGGAGGGTTATGCAGCAGCACCCTAAGTGTGTACATTTTATTTTTGCAGGTGTCTTCTGGGATGCCTCCTGAGTCAAATCAAGTTTTGAGGTGAGCTGGGCCTGCGGTGCGGAGGAGTTGCAGGGATTACTGTTTTTGAGGGCAATAGTCACATTTTCTGTTGTATCTTAGGTACCCTGAGCAGGCTCGTAGCCACAGCTGGGAAGCGGCAGCACCGAATCACACACATCGAGAACATCTCAACGCGCACGTCCGACCGAGGATGGATTTTGTCCGCTCGTCTTTCAAAAGCTAAGTGTCGGGGCGGCGGTTGGGAGAAGGGGAAAAGCCTTTACTATCACAGGGGGCAGTTTCACGTCAGCTTAGCTGAGAGGTCTGTAGCGGGATGGGCTCTTTGCAATTAAAGAGAGAGGGTTTGTCCTCAGCCTCACGAGAGCCTTTGCCGGGCAGGGCAGTTCCGACCCATCTCCACGTTCTCGTGGACTTTGCGTCGTCAGCTTTCCTCGACTAGGCGTAGTCACGGCCGTTTCCCCCGAGGGGCTCGCCTTCGGGTCCGCAGCTCTCGCCACGGTCATCCGGCAGTCCGCTTCCTTCCGTCGGCCGGCCGAGCGTCTGGAGGGTCTTCCTAACTGCTTTGACACTAACTTCTTTTTGCGAGCTACATTTCATCATCACGTGCCATCATCACAGGTCTTCCTTTCCTGTGGCTCATCTTGCGTTTGCAATATCAGATCCCTAAGGGGAAAGTTCCCGCTTGCCTTTGCGTTAGGTCATCTGCGTCTGTGTTATGTTGTGTGCGTCCATTGTCTTTCACGCCTAAGGCCTTTCTTACGTCTCGACGCTTTGTCGGCACTAATGTGTGCTATATTGCCTATATTCTACTCATGTGCCTTTCTGGATCTTTCTTATTCTGCCCTCTTTATCTTTTTACTCTGAGCCAGGTAGGATTAGCGAAGATGTTCTCATCCGTCTTCCTTCTCACTGCCAGCTTCGGTAGTGCCTTTTTTCCCAATGACATTTTCTTTGACTTCTAGAGCAGTGTCTTATACCCTCCTGACGTGACTGCAGTAGTTCTATGGGTTCCATCTTCTGAAAGGGTATAGGTCTCAGGAATTCATCTTCCAGAGTGATCTTAAGTCCTGTTTGTATTGTATCTATCTACCTATATTGTATGTACCTGTGTTGGCATATATTGTATGTAATTAAATGGTATGTACCTGTGTTGGCTTATACTGTATGTACTTGTGTCAGCTTTTACTGTATGCACTTAGGTTGCGTGTACCTGTGTCGGCTTATACTGTATGTACTTATGTTGCATGTACCTGTGTTGGCTTATACTGTATGTACTTAGATTGTATGTACTTGTGTTGGCTTATACTGTATGTACTTGTGTCAGCTTTTACTGTATGCACTTAGGTTGCGTGTACCTGTGTCGGCTTATACTGTATGTACTCATGTTGCATGTACCTGTGTTGGCTTATACTGTATGTATTCTATGTTGCATGTACATGTGTTGGTTTATCTTGCATGTACCTGTGTTGGCTTATAGTCTATGTACCTATCTTGCATGTACCTCTGTTGGCTTATACTGTATGTACTTATGTTGCATGTACATGTGTTGGTTTATCTTGCATGTACCTGTGTTGGCTTATACTGTATGTACTTATATTGTATGTACCTGTGTTGGCTTATATTGCATGTACTTGTGTCAGCTTTTACTGTATGCACTCTAGGTTGCATGTACCTGTGTTGGCTTATACTGTATGTACTTATGTTGCATGTACCTCTGTTGGCTTATCTAGCATGTACCGGTGTTGGCTTATACTGTATGTACTTATCTTGCTTGTACCTGTCTTGGATTATATTGTGTGTACCTGTGTTGGCTTATACTGTATGTACTTATAATGTATGTAAGTGCATTGCATTTTATTGTCCGTACTGGCACTTTGTGCATTGGCTTATATTATGCGTACCTATGTTGTACCACTTATGGTCGGAGCTGCCCTGCCCTGGCAGGTAGTCATAGTTAGGTGGAACAGTTATAGAAATTTTCCTGTTGCTTTGTGTTTTGTGGGGTTTTGGGTAGAAAACTTATCGGTTCAGAGCGGGGACAATTCCCGGCTGTCAGATTGGCACTTGCTGACCACTTTCTGTTGTCTCACAGGTCCCCGAGGCTACCGATTTCCCTAATCTACCATTTGATGTCAGGGAGGGGCAGCCAGAAGATGCGTCGAAGCACGTTCTTCAGCGTCTCAGGTAAGGGCCGCAGCGAGCGTATAAGCGGGCAGAGCGTGTGAGCATGTGTGAGAGCCTGTGGCTGTGTTTGTCTGTGTGTGCTTGTCTCTGTGTGTGTGAGCACAGGGTGAGTGGATTTAACCTTGTGTGTGTGACGTTTGCTTTTCAGGTTTTTCAACTCATTTTTAAAATTAGAATAAAAAATCCCCAGCCGGGGGGTTTTTTTTTTTTTCCCCCCGGCTGGGTTTTTTTTTCCTCGGTCCCGGTCGGTCCGCGAGGCGACGTTCATCGCCAAAGTTTGGGCACGGAACGGCCAGGGACCGGGGTTTTTGTCAGGCAGGAGGATTTTTTGGGGGCTCCCGGGAACCACGTTCCCGAGGAGCGGTGTGAATGTGTGCTGAGGGTTAGCTGCGCGGTTGATGTGGGAGGTAGTGTGGGTTTGTGTGTAAGCTGAAGTGTGTGTATGTGTGTGTGTGTGTGCCTGTTGAAGGTCTGTAGGGTTGTAACCTTGTATGCTGTTTGCTTTTCAGGTTTTTCAACTCATTTTTAAAATTAGAATAAAAAATCCCCAGCCGGGGGGTTTTTTTTTTTTTCCCCCCGGCTGGGTTTTTTTTTCCTCGGTCCCGGTCGGTCCGCGAGGCGACGTTCATCGCCAAAGTTCGGGCACGGAACGGCCAGGGACCGGGGTTTTTGTCAGGCAGGAGGATTTTTTGGGGGCTCCCGGGAACCACGTTCCCGAGGAGCGGTGTGAATGTGTGCTGAGGGTTAGCGGAGCGGTTGATGTGGGAGGTAGTGTGGGTTTGTGTGTAAGCTGAAGTGTGTGTATGTGTGTGTGTGTGTGTGCCTGTTGAAGGTCTGTAGGGTTGTAACCTTGTATGCTGTTTGCTTTTCAGGTTTTTCAACTCATTTTTAAAATTAGAATAAAAAATCCCCAGCCGGGGGGTTTTTTTTTTTTTCCCCCCGGCTGGGTTTTTTTTTCCTCGGTCCCGGTCGGTCCGCGAGGCGACGTTCATCGCCAAAGTTTGGGCACGGAACGGCCAGGGACCGGGGTTTTTGTCAGGCAGGAGGATTTTTTGGGGGCTCCCGGGAACCACGTTCCCGTGGACCAATGATTGCTGGGGTTTAATTTAGTAGTTTTGCTGAGAGGGCTGGTGGGTTTGTGTGCTATTTGAAGCGAGTGTCTGTGGTGGGTGAGTGTTGTTTTCTCTGTGGTTTTGTTGTTTTGGGTTTCCTGTAACCATAGATTAACATGTAATGGAAATAGATACAGGTTATATGTTTGTGTTAATATTTGTACTGCTTTGTACTGCTTTGTACTGCTTTGTACTGCTTTGTACTGCTTTGTACTGCTTTGTACTGCTTTGTACTGCTTTGTACTGCTTTGTACTGCTTTGTACTGCTTTGTACTGCTTTGTACTGCTTTGTACTGCTTTGTACTGCTTTGTACTGCTTTGTACTGCTTTGTACTGCTTTGTACTGCTTTGTACTGCTTTGTACTGCTTTGTACTGCTTTGTACTGCTTTGTACTGCTTTGTACCGCTTTGTACCGCTTTGTACCGCTTTGTACCGCTTTGTACGTGAATTAGATTTTATCGTTGTGTCTATGGCTTGTATCTGTGCTTGCATTTGTATGCACTGTTTCTATGTCTATGTTTTTTGCTGATTTCCTGTAATAAAGTTGAATCACCCATAATAAAGATACCCCCTGCCCTTCCCTAAACCCCCCCTTCCCCCCACGGCTCCTGTTTTTTTTTTGTGTGGTTTTGTAATTTTTTTCCTCTGTGTTTCTTCCTTTTGCTCCTTACTTTCCTTTTCTATTTTTCACTTAACTTCCATCTGTCTCCCACCCTCTGTTTCTGTGTCTCACTCTTTCTGATCCTGTCTTGCTTCTGTAACTCTGTTCTATTTCTCTCTTTACTTTGCACCTTATTTCTTTTCCTTTATAACTTTCACCTGTGCTCTTCTTGCTTCTTTTTCTGTCTGTGTTCTGCTTTTCCTTGGTTTGTCTTTTTTTGCTCTTAGTCTTTTCCTTTTTCACTCTACCCTGAGTTTTTGCTGTAACTCTAATCCTAACCACTTTTTTTCCCTTTTAACTCCTGTTCTTCAGTTTTTCCACCCTCCTTTTCTTTTCTGTCTCTGTCTTGGTTTCTCTCTCTGTGTTTTCTTCTCCTCTGTCTCTGTGTCTTCTTTTTTTTCTCTGTGTTCTTTTTTCTCTGTCTTTTCTTCTGTCTGTTTGTCTTTCTCTGTGTTCTTTTGTGCCTCTCTCTTCTCTATTTTCTTTATTCTCTCCTTTTTCTCCATCTCCTTTCTTTTCTCTGTCTTTCTCTTTTCTCTCTTTTGTCTGCTTTTCTCTCTATTTTTTTTCCTTTCTGTCTTCTCTCTGACTTTTTTCTTGTTTCTCTTAATCTTTTTTTTCTGTCTCTTCTCTTTCTCTCTCTCTCTCCTTTCTCTCTCTGTCTCTCTCTCTCTCTCTCTCCTTTCTCTCTCTCTTCTCTCTTTTCTCTCTCTCTTCTCTCTTTTCTCTCTCTCTTCTCTCTTTTCTCTCTCTCTTCTCTCTTTTCTCTCTCTCTTCTCTCTTTTCTCTCTCTCTTCTCTCTTTTCTCTCTCTCTTCTCTCTTTTCTCTCTCTCTCTTTTCTTTCTGTCTCTATTTCTAACTTTGTTTTCCTTTCTAGCTTTAGTTTTAAAAAAGCAGCAGTAGAAACTTTCAGGCTCCCTGGGAGTAAAGCAAAAAAAAAATAAAAATTATAAAACAAAGCATTTACTCCCCGGGAGCCTGAAATTTTCTACTGCTGCACGGGACATATAGTTTTTCTTCTTTTTATAGTATATAGGGGACCCCACCCACCCCTAATCAGTACCCTCCCCAGCTGCCCCCAATCAAGCCTGACGAGTCACACCTGTCACTAGGCACCACCCCCCATACCCAAGCACCCACCCCCTGTTGTCCCCGCCCACCCCTAGCTGCCACCCCCCAGACGCAGCCCCCACCCCTAGCTGCCATCCCGACTGCCGATCCAGCAGCCCCCGTCACGAAGCACCCCACCCCTGCACACCGCCCGCGCCCCCTGTTGCTCGCCATAGCACTGAAACAGCGCCCCCTGCTGTCCAACTCGGCGTAGTGCAATTATTACAGCGTCCCCAATTGCAGCGCCCCCTGCCGTCCACAGCACCACATATACACAGCGCCGCCGCGTGACGTCACGAGAGCGACACACCCCCGGAAGGCCCCACCCCCCGGGGCATAGCCGTCCCTCCCAGTGCCCGATCGAAACCCCGGCACGCACCCCGCACCCCAGAAGCCGCCCCACGCCCCGCCGCCGGCCGCACGCGAGCCGGAATAGCCTTGCGCGGCCGCCGGCACCCCCGGAAACCCCCCAAAACCCCCCGAAACCCGAAAAAGCAGGCCGGGCCCGGCCGGCCGCCATTTTACCGGAAGTGACGTCATTCCACCGGGAGCCGCCATTTTGTCCCAGTACCACGTGCTCTCCTGGGCGCCGCCATATTGTTTTTCCCGGAAGTCAAACCTGGGCGCGGCCATGTCGTTGCCGGAAGTTACCGCTGGGCGCGGCCATGTTGTTGCCGGAAGTTACCGCCGGGCGCCGCCATTTTGTTCAAAGTCACGTGACCGCCGCCATGTTGAAAATAAATCACGTGACCACTGGGGGCCGCCATCTTGGGTTAGGGTTAGTTTTAACAATTAGGGTTAGTTTTTAGGGTTAGGGTTAGGGTTAGGGTTAGTTTTTAGGGTTAGGGTTAGGGTTAGGGTTAGTTTTTAGGGTTAGTTTTTAGGGTTAGGGTTAGTTTTTAGGGTTAGGGTTAGGGTTAGTTTTTAGGGTTAGTTTTTAGGGTTAGTTTTTAGGGTTAGTTTTTAGGGTTAGGGTTAGGGTTAGGGTTAGGGTTAGGGTTAGGGTTAGGGTTAGGGTTAGGGTTAGGGTTAGGGTTAGGGTTAGGGTTAGGGTTAGGGTTAGGGTTAGGGTTAGGGTTAGGGTTAGGGTTAGGGTTAGGGTTAGGGTTAGGGTTAGGGTTAGGGTTAGGGTTAGGGTTAGGGTTAGGGTTAGGGTTAGGGTTAGGGTTAGGGTTAGGGTTAGGGTTAGGGTTAGGGTTAGGGTTAGGGTTAGGGTTAGGGTTAGGGTTAGGGTTAGGGTTAGGGTTAGGGTTAGGGTTAGGGTTAGGGTTAGGGTTAGGGTTAGGGTTAGGGTTAGGGTTAGGGTTAGGGTTAGGGTTAGGGTTAGGGTTAGGGTTAGGGTTAGGGTTAGGGTTAGGGTTAGGGTTAGGGTTAGGGTTAGGGTTAGGGTTAGGGTTAGGGTTAGGGTTAGGGTTAGGGTTAGGGTTAGGGTTAGGGTTAGGGTTAGGGTTAGGGTTAGGGTTAGGGTTAGGGTTAGGGTTAGGGTTAGGGTTAGGGTTAGGGTTAGGGTTAGGGTTAGGGTTAGGGTTAGGGTTAGGGTTAGGGTTAGGGTTAGGGTTAGGGTTAGGGTTAGGGTTAGGGTTAGGGTTAGGGTTAGGGTTAGGGTTAGGGTTAGGGTTAGGGTTAGGGTTAGGGTTAGGGTTAGGGTTAGGGTTAGGGTTAGGGTTAGGGTTAGGGTTAGGGTTAGGGTTAGGGTTAGGGTTAGGGTTAGGGTTAGGGTTAGGGTTAGGGTTAGGGTTAGGGTTAGGGTTAGGGTTAGGGTTAGGGTTAGGGTTAGGGTTAGGGTTAGGGTTAGGGTTAGGGTTAGGGTTAGGGTTAGGGTTAGGGTTAGGGTTAGGGTTAGGGTTAGGGTTAGGGTTAGGGTTAGGGTTAGGGTTAGGGTTAGGGTTAGGGTTAGGGTTAGGGTTAGGGTTAGGGTTAGGGTTAGGGTTAGGGTTAGGGTTAGGGTTAGGGTTAGGGTTAGGGTTAGGGTTAGGGTTAGGGTTAGGGTTAGGGTTAGGGTTAGGG